>NW_024582075.1:4386839-4402043 GCF_017639235.1 Corvus kubaryi
CGGCGCACCGCTGTGTCTCCTCGGGCCACCGCGGCGGCCGGAGCGGAGGCAGCGGGGCGCCGGAGCCACCGAAATGAGCGAATAAACACGTAAACAAAGCTGGGGGAAAGGGCCCGAGAGAAGCGCGGCGGCGGCGCGGGTTCTGCGCGGGGCGCTGCGGAGGGGGCGCAGAGGGAGCCGCGCACGGGGCGTGCTCGGTGTCTGCGGCAGAGCCGGTGTCCGTCTGCGTGCCCTGCCTTACCTGCGGGCTGGGAGCCGCCTGCCCCGTGCTCCGGCGTAGTGCAGATCGAGGCTTTCTGCTGCTCACCAGGTGGACGGAAAATACCTGTTGGGGTTTTAACTTCCCCTTGATCTGCTAACAAATTATTTGTTTCTTCCACTGTTGGCTTTTTGGTCTTAAATTTCAAGATAAATACATTTTATTCGAGTGTTTTCTTCAAAAAACCTCAAACACCCCAAACCCCGAAACTTTTCCTTTTAACCGTGCCATTGTGAAAGTGTCATTCTGGCTTGACATTTTTTTAGCCTCCTTTCACCTCACTTTGACTATCTTCCATTCAGAACAAATCATGAGATTTGTAACAGAGCATAGGAAACTAAGAATCAGAAAAACAAAGTGTGTTAACATTGGAAGTATGCATGGCAACCTTTTATTTATTTTTTTATTATTCATTATTTATGTATTTATTTTTGTCCAGCCAGAGCTGTACAGAAATAACAGCACTTGCAAAGTCCTGTCAAATGCCAGCATTGATTACTTATTTTTTGACATCATAGGAAAAATATGTCTGCCTAATAGATGTAGAGGTTGTGGATGCAGTGAGAGGTAGTGTATAGATACACACGTTTGCTTTGGAAGTAGTTTGTTATGAGCATCCTTTCTTGAGTAAAATCAAGTGGTCTTATGGGGACACTAATTTGAAACCATTCAGTTGACATCTGTGCACTTTCTATGTGCCCTTGCTTGCATTCTGCAGGTGAGACTGAGGTGTACCATCATAGGCATAAATATTTTCTTTACTTGGCAAAGTGGAAGTACTCATGACTACTGCTAAAATTAAATCTGAAGGTGCCGCTGAGCTACTTGTACTACAGCATCAGCCCCAGATCAGAAGAGTCACACTATGGGAAGCAACAGAGTAAAATCCAAATCCCTTTTCTAGTGAACTTTTCAATAGAAAATGATCAGCAGCTCAGGGGAGGCTTATAGGAGAGTAAAAGGAAACAAACATACAATGTTATTTTAAAATAATATTTGCTCCAATAAACTTTATTCAGAAGTAGATGCTGGCAAAATTTCCCTCACAGGTGCTTTATCCACATAACAATGCTACAAGACAAGACATGGAACTTTCAGGAACAGAGTGGGAGGACCATGTACAGAAGTCTGACATCTTCATTATTTGTTATTTTGGCTTTGTACAAATGAGTTCAGAGAAGGAAAGCCAAGAATATTAGAAAAGGAACTGCAGAAGAATGTAACAATTTATTTTTCTTGTTTCATTGCAGTTCTCTGTTTCTAATTATAAGCCAGCTGCTGAAGTGACTTCATTCAATAACCATTTTGACTTGATCCTGTCTACCACTCTAGTCTGACTCACAATTCCCAAACTCCTAGCATCTACATAACTCAAAAGAAATATGATTCTAAAATATTAGACATGTCCTTCCTTTTCCTTTCCAGAGAAAGAACTCTTACCAAAAAAAAGCAAAACTTATAAATACAATTTCATTTTTTCTAAGTAAAACTCAGATTTCAAGAAAACAGAAGAAAAAGGGGTTTTGTATGTCACAATCTTCTTTCATAAATATGTTTGTATCATTTTGTCTTTTACAGGCATATTAGTACAGTAAAGAGCAAACACTTTGTATTTCAGGTATACAAGAAATCTTGTGGATAATGGAAATGGAAAGTTCAACTTGATGATCTTGTGCTGGGGTGAAGGTCATGGCAGGTTTGTATCCAAAGACTATGATTTTAGCAAACATATAAATCCCCCATGTCATTCACTGTCATACAAAATAGAGGGAAAAAAAAATCAGCCCTGTGGGAGCTATCAGAAGGTGTCTGGAAAGTAAAAAGTGCAGAACTCTATTAGTGCAGCAGTCCTGAATATCTGCTGTAACTTTTGCAAGTTTATACTTCATGGCCATTTTTAAAGCACTCTTTCATAAATGCTTTGTTTTTCTACAAAAGCTAAGCTTCCCTTCTTTCAGAGAAAGTTTTTAGTCCCAGAGATACAGTGATTGATATGACCCTGTTCAACCTGTCCCATAGAACAGACCCATACAACACTCAACCTCAGAAGCAGGACTAGGTGCAGTTTAAATACTCTTTGTTTTCTCAGGGTGTTTAAATCTGCCTCTGTGGCAAGATGAAAAAAGTAGATTTGGAGTAGGACTGCAGATGGCAAGGAGGGAACCCCTTTCCAGAACTGCTTGGCTTTCTGTAGGTTCATACATCCCATGTCCTCCTTCAAAATTGACCATACTGCTGATGTGGCCTCCTGAGTTATGTGCATAGACTGTACACTTGGTTGTCTGATCCTACCCAATGTGAGGGCAGGATCTGTCTCTTGGAGGGTCTTTCACCCTCCCTTTAGCCCAAGAGTGTGGGCTAAAGCAAAAACTGCAATAGCAAGATATGCAGGTTTTGACTGAATATTCTCACACCATGAATATTTAGACTGAATATTTCTAAATAGAATATAGACTGAATATTTCTAAATAGAAAACCTAAGGAGATGTTGGAACAGCTTTTTGTTTGTTGCAATTGAACATTTACAGTATTATTTAGGGGATGCCATAACATGATACTCAGAGCAGTATAGAAACTGAGCTCACCACCTCTACTCCTTCTGGGCTGTTCCCACACTGCCTGTAATTTATGTCAAGCTGTGTGCAGGTTGGATGGCCATTTGCCACAGCTAGACTGAGACGGGTTGTTTTTGCTTCCTACAAGAGGAGGGTCAGATTTTCTCATGTTTTTTGGAAGGACCATGACAATGTGGCATTTGTGAAGTGTTCTGTGCCTGAAGCAACTTCTGCTCTCTTGGCATCTCAGTTTGTAAGAAATCCTAATATTTGTTTACTAAGAACAGTAATGTACAAGTACCAAGTTTCTGATTGAAACTTATTAGCGCTGTACTTCGGAGGGTCAAATTCCCTCTTTTCCCTTGCCCCTGATGAGTTCTCCCTTTGTCCTAATCGCATTTACTCCTATAACAGTTAATCCTGTTCTTAAAAAAATTAATCCAATACTAAACTAAATATCTAACCCATATGTAATCTCTAAATGTAGCAATTAGAACATGCTTCAGAGCAAGAAGAGAGATCAAGAAAGCAAACAAATCCTACTAGATTCTGTTGGGTTTTAACATTAAAATGCCAGTGAAATTAATATCTTAATGTAGCTGGTTGTACTTAGTACTATCAGAGTGAGAAGTAGAGCATTTTTTTCTTTGACAATGCCTGTGCATCCCAGCAGTAAAGGGGGCATAGAAATTAAGCAGAATTAGCTCATTTCTTCATGTTTTGGGAGTGAGCATGGTGGATTTGCAAAGATCATGTATACTTGCATGATTATCCCAGCCTCTGTGTGGGATCATGATGGAAGCGTAGAGTTTCTGTGAAGAGTTTTTGTGTTCTGAAGAAATTTTGAGCTGTACTCCTTTTTCCAGACTTCCTTTGTATTTCTCCATGTCAAAGTCATATTTTGACCAATACCTGACTCGTCTCCAAATCCCGCTGTATGTGAGCTTATCTAAATATATTTCTATAGTAGCAGTTTTAAGTAGACAGCCCTTAGTGCATGTCCCCTGTGCAATGGAATTTCATTCTAAGGCTTTGTCCCCATACAATATGCAACCCTGTCTGTCTTGCACTGAATTTAAAAATGAGTATCACACTGAGTTTGGTTATTCTTTTTACATATATAGCAGTATCCATGATCACACTGACTCACACTGCTTTATGAAGATCCTCCAGGGAAATCTAAAGGAGACTCTGTTTGAATGGCCTGAGAAAAAAGGGAATGGTGAAATGACTAAGAAATCAGAACGAGTTTTGAGGGAAAATCAGTGTGCCTACATTAACGGTAAGCTATTGAGCTTGTTTTGACAGCTATTTGTTCATGACTCTTATTCCTAACAGAAGAGTTCATCTGCTCTCTAGTCTCCTACCTTTAACAGTATAATACTTACAGCTTTATGCACAGTTAAGAAGGTAACTCTTTAGATTCTTCATAAACCTGTATTTAGATTCAGTAAAATAAATCACCACAACAAAAACGTGCTTTTAACACACTCTTAAAACATTGTAGCAATTGTTCGATAATTTAATATACTGTATATCTCCTCTAGCCCGAGCAGCCTTTAGCACTGTGCCCCAGTGATTATCTGAAATTGCTTGTAAACATAAACTTGAATAGCATTTTCTAAGAAATAAAAGAAGCAAAGTTTAGATAGCTTGATCATCTTGCTCTCCCCCCCCCCCCCCCGCAAAGAAATAATGCTTTTGCTCAGTCATGGAAAATCTATGTTGAAAATGTAAAAGCTGTCTGTGAAATAAATTGACCAGCCAGGAACAGAAACCTGTAACAGTGCTACTTATTGTCCAAATCAACAAAAGACTGTAGTGCTGAAGTGCAGTGTGAGCAGAACTGAAATTGCCAGTCTATGAAAAAAATACACAGTGTTGAGAAATGACTAAGACTCCATCAGTAAGGCTCTTCAAGTACCTAAATCAATGCCATCATCACATGTATCTGTAGCTATTACCACCTTGTACTTTGCTGGACGCCATCCTGGAGTTGCCATCTGAGTGTAATGTGTGCTGGTGCTATGAAAGACACTGCACACCGTGCTGGATCACCTTGAGTTCAACCGAACAAAGGTGAAGCAGCAGAGAAGGAGGTCACCTGCCTTTTACATCATGGGTTAAACACTGGAGAACACACCTTGCGGGGCTGACCTTGGGAGCTTCCCAACTAGAGTAGCCTCATGTTGGGTTATGGACTTAGCCAGGGTGAGGGCACTGGGGGGCAAGACTGGTGTTCTGCAGCCCTCTGCTGAAGCTTTGCCATGCTAAATGAAAACACAAAATTGATAGGGCAGGAAATGCAAGAAGGGGCTTGACACATCTGGTGATGCTCCCATGCCAGGTATGTGGGTTCTCAAACTCAGTCAGGTTTTCCTACATATGCAGTTGTTTCCAATGCAAACAATTACAGACTGCGTGCATCTTATCCAAAGCTTCCTTGGTTGTTTAAAACAAATTTGGTATCTAGTTCTCTGAGGCTGTTTGGATGTCTGCCATGTTTTGTAACAGATGTTTTGGTTTAAAAGTAAGGCGTTAAACAAGCAGAAGGAAAACACTGACAGTGTGTTGATTGCCATAACTGCATCAATAGCAAGTGCCTTCACAATTCTACTGCATGCTTCTTGGTTGCTCTTGTGTGTAAGGGTTAGAACCCACTAAACTGTTTATTTGAGTTTCCCGTTAGATGAGCACAGATTTAGGACTCTCCCTCCAGATGCTACATCCTCTGTTAAGATAAAGTATATTAACAACATTTAGGGCTTACAATCAAAGTTAAGAGTGTACTCATCACTCTCAGGGTACCATGGCTATGTTGCACAATCCAGGTCCAGGTACTGTATAACAAATTCAAGTACAAAGGCCTGAGTTGTTTTTACAGCAGGGTCATAAACTTACATTCAAAGTCTCTCTTAAGTAACTCAAAACCTTCATTTTAGTGTAGAATGGACATGGTTTGTTTCACAGATGTGATTTTTCATACCTTACATTTTTATGTAATAGTTTGATTTCTACTCCACCAGTGCAGGGTGACCACACAACATACAGTGCTTTGTTTTACTACGTCTTCAATTATGCTTACTATTCAGTCATGAGTGGAAGTATGCCAGTCACTATTGATTAGTCACCTTATTGGAAAGAGAGAACAAATGGAAAACGTGTTCTCCGAACCAATGAACTGGAAGGATTAATTAGGAAACAGATGCCTGCGGTAGAAGACAACCATATCTCTGCCCATAAGTCCATGCCCCAAATGCATGTAGCTGACTTTTATTGTGACTGACATCCCTGTTACTTGTGAAGAATTAGCAACACCAGAAGCTTTTGTCCCCTTCCTGCTTTTGGAGCATGTATAGCAACAGCTCTCGTAGGAAAGTAGATGAACTTGAAGTCCTTTGGGAATGAGAGCTAGAAGATTACTTACAGTAATGGTCTTCTTTAATTTTCTTGGGATTTCGGTTGGCCTTTAGCCTGTGGTGGATAATCTAGAAATTACATGAACTGTGGAAGGCAGTAACACATTTTGAATTACCAGTGTAGATTTAGGAATCTGTGCTAGAGAACAGCAGTCAAATTCCTTGTACTGAGTTACTTGTTGCCCATATAAGTGTGGGCATGCCTAATTGCTCATGAGTTACAGTTTAAAAAGCATTTTTTTCAGGCAGTTGAGATCTCATTGGATCTTCCTGCTAACACATCTTCTCGTTTTGTGCCTTTGCTGGTGTAGACTCCATTGGCCTGCACCGTGTGGAGAACATAAGCCACACAGAACCATCTGTTAGTCTGCATTTGTACAGCCCACCCTTCGACACCTGTAACACCTTTGATCAGAGGACTGGGCACAAGCACAAAGTCACGATGACCTTCTACAGCCAGTTTGGAGAAAGGACTGTCTGCGTAAGTACGAGATGAGACACTCCTCCCCTGGCCCTGGGCTCTGAACCCTGTGAGGATGGGCCCAAAGGGCTGCCCATCTGCCTGCACAGGCTACAATGACACTGCCCTGGCACAGGCAGAAGGATCAGCACCTCTTCCCTTCCTGGGCCATCCCTGTCTAGGATCAGATAAAACCTGTTTCCAAGTACTGTCTGATTGGTAGAGTTGAACTTCCCTTGTGTGGAGTTCCCCATTTTGTAGTCTACCCCTTCTTTGTCACATCAGGAGATCAGTTCTGAGCAGAGAGGAGGATTAATGAGACCTCTGCTACTAGTTAAGCATCTTCAGGCAGCAAATGATGGCAAACGCAACCTAGTCAATGGAAAATGTGAAGTAGCTACGTTGTTTTGGCCAGCTTTAGTCAGGTGTAACATTTCCTGCCTAAACTGTTCTGCCAAAAAGGATCGCATTTCAAGAGGTTTTAAACCTTGTAGCTTATTGTAAATACTTCTTTGATCAATTCAATTCTTCAGAATCACTATTTTCACAGAGTAAGACTTGCTCTGAGGGTGAGAGTAGGCTGGTTGTCTGTTGTCTGCATTCTTGAGCAATGGCGTAAGATTTTATTTGGATAGGAAAGAAATCTTAAGAAAATTTTTGGGGCAACCAAGCTAGGACATCTGGGAGAGGTTAACAGGGTTTCAACACTATTCTATGCACTGGGAAAAATAACTACTTACATGTGGAGAAAAGACTGATTCTGGATGTTCAGCCACAGAGGTTCAAACACTGTTTAGTTTTGTTCGATACTGAACACTTTAATTTTTCATTGAAGCCAGAAATTCAGTGCTCAGGAGTTTCCTAGAGTGAGTCTTTAGTCAGATCAATTTAAAGTTTTATACAGTTGACAAGTACCATGTAAATTATTTCTTTGAAGCCTGTCACATTACCAAACAGCTGAAACACAAATTTTGACCTTGCCAAGTTTGAAAGGTCCTTGAGAAAGTAAATTTGAATTTACAGTTCAGATTTTAAAGGGTAATTAATGTGGAAGAATTCTGAACAAAATTCATGCAACGATTCAGTGTTTGTTTGCTTGCTTTTTGTTTTAAATCTTTACTGGATATGAAGTACATAAGATAGAAAGTGAGACTAGATATTTTGACTTGGACTCTTTCCCTACTCTGATCTGTACTCATCTGGCAGTGTTTTCACCATTTGTGGGAAAGTGGATCTGGCTTACAGGAAAGAGCTAAATTTTAATCATTGGGTCTCTTTCATGAATTCCTGTAAATGGAATTCCATTAAGGAAGAAAGTGGTAGCAAGTCTGGACCATCTAGCTGTCTAAAATGCCTTCATGATACAAAAACCTTCTGGTCTCAGTGACTTGGTTTCTGGAAAGCTGACTGGAAAAGCAAACTTTCTTCTGCTTACCAGATCACAGAAGGACATAGGCAGGCAGAGATTTATAAATTATAAATACCAAGAGAGTAATGTAAAGTATATTTGTGTATCTTTTATGAGTAAGATCTGCCTAACAAAAGCATATTCAGTGCTCTTTGTCTTAATTATTTTACAGGTAACACACACAGGTAAATCCCTAGTGACTTCTGGCCTCTGGCTATGATGAAGTCTTGATTAACTAACTCTCCAGGAAATACGCAATAAGTTATTAGGCTTAATAATAAAAATATTAAGTGTGTCAAAGGACTTGCCTATGGGAGTGACTGCATGGTTCAGGTATAAACCATGAGAATACTGATAGGAAAGTTCCCTGAGGGAAAACTGATTTTGTCTTGGGTGTCATAGCACACCAGTTCCTTCTGCCAGGAATTTTGCAGCGGGAGGCAGTATCTCTTTGCAGCCTGTCTTCCAAGCTGGACATTCGAGCAGTTTCTGTCAAAATGAAGTAGAGCAGACTACTGGGGAGAGAAGACAGCCTGAAGGAGGAAGCACTCCTCAGCAGTCCTTTCTGCCATGGGCTTACTCATGGTCACCCAGAGCCAATGGACAGGGTGACTTTGTCAGGCATGCAGTGCCTTCTACAAAACTCTGGCAAGGAGCACTGAAAATATATGCTCCAAGTATGTTAAGGTGCTGAGCTACTCTGAGAACAAAGGTCCATGATGAGACCATGAAATAGGCAGTGACCTTCTCTTTCCTTAAAGCAACAACCTCTCCTCTTTCCTTTTAGGCAACAGGAGCGCCACAGGAGAACAACTGAGAAGCACCAGCATGCATTTGCATAAGACCTGCTGAATGTTTAACTGGGGACAGAAGACTTGCATGGCTAAGGTTGACAGCCAGATCAATTTCAATACTTTGTCCATTGGAGTACACTAGGGCAGCTTCCAGACCGCACGCAGTTTCCTCGAGCAAATGCCAGTTGTGGGACACTAAGCTAACTAGTGCCATAACCTGCTTCAGAGGTTAGATGCCTTTTCCTAGGCTCCTGTTAGAATTAAATAGTTTGTCTTCTAATTCTAGTGCCCTTTAAACTCCACCTTGGATATCAGAAATAGGGTTTTTAAACATCATCTGACAGTTCTCAATAGACCTATGGGTATTTATGCTCTCAATGTAATTAGTAGCTATATAAACTTCTAAGCTTCCAGTCACTTGTACCTATGGGTAGCACAGTAGATACAACTAACAGCAGCGCCTTTTTTTTTTTTTTTTTAATTAAATCTTTTAGGTTTTAATGCTCTAGGCCATCTTGATAGTTTTGTGCATTTTTTACTTTTTTTTTTTACAATTTGATTTGTCAGATCCTGTTTTAAATAGGAACAGAGAAATTCTTCATGCACGATGATTTTTAAAACTGATTGCACAGAGATTTGGCTTTTAAGAAGACTAATCATACTTAATTCAGCTAATGTCCAGTTCCCAAAGTATTCTGTGTAGCCAATGAAGAAGAAAACTGAAATAAAACTGGATTTGTGCACAGATTTCAGAGTTTTCAGCATTTTTCTCATGGTAACTAAAATACTGATCACACTTTACCAAAATGCACATTCCTCATGAACATCTAAATCTTTTCAATCTAAATCAAATAATACACTGCTAGAAAAGATTTTTAAAAGCTGGAGGTGTTTCAAACATGCAAAGAATCCTGACTCAAATTAAGTTTGGGGGGAATTCTGCCACTGAGTGTGCTGATGTTTACCTTTATCCTCCAGATTTAGTCACAGGAAAGAACCTTCTTGAAAAGAGTTAACTGTAATTAAACATATATGAATCAGCAAAGCTGTCTGCACAGAGGCTATCCCATTCATTTAATGCAGTTAATAACATATTCTCAAGTAGGGAATGTGTAGTAATTCTCCTAGTGTAATAGGTGACTGCTGGTTAGTCAGACAGCAGTTTAAATTTTAGCAGTATTGGTTTTAGATGACTCACATATTTCCCTCTGTATTGACAAGCCCAGAAAATATTTACTTTATGAGACCCCATTTCCAGGGAGGCTGTGTCAAATTTTCAGAAAATGTTTGAGCAGCATAACTGTTTTAGAATGAACCAATGCCTTGTTGTGGAAATGTCACAGCATCAGAGATGAGCTGAGGCTGGCAGTCTGGCTGCCCTGCTCGTGCAGGGTCACCTACAGCCTATGTCCAGTTGGATTTTGTGTATCTACAAGAACTGAGGCACTACAACCTCTCTGGGCAAACTCCTTCTGGTGTTTATCAACCTCACTGTAAAAAAAGCTTATGTTTAGACAAAATGTCTTGCATGTTAGTTTCTACCCAGTGCCTCTTGTTCTCCTCACCTTTCTCACAGAAAATTAGCAGTTTCATGTAGCTAACTTCAATTACAGCATATTCATTGGGCTTTTGCTTACTAGGTAGAATTAAAGAACAAACACTGTAGCTTGTAGACCACATGTTCAGTCAGGCCAGGGGAAATGGAAGATCAGAGAGACAGCCCAGAAGACACAATAGTGATGACAGCAGCCAGCTGTACTAGGATCCATGCATATAGAACCCCAGATAGGCAGAAGTGATAATGACAATCTACCCAAGTTGTCCCAAATACTGTTTAGCCATGGTAAACATGATACCATACATTGCATAGAATAATACAGGAATTTCAGTGTTTCAGAAGAAGGTACCTACCAGGTATTTATGTCCTTTATACCTCAACATATGGGAGGTAGCCTGCCCAACATAAAGGGTACAAATACAGGAAACCTCAAGAGAAATGTTTAATTGGGTCCACAGTCCTTAGAACACACACCACAGCCATTACCTTTGCTACTTCCAAAGCATTAGCTATGCATCAAGTGCTCTGAACAGCACAAGCATAAAGCTACTACCTACTAAAACCAATATTTCATCAACAAACACCAAGTAATATAATGAGAAGCAGAATCACCTTTCACTTGCACAAATACATTCATATAACTCGTGCCAGTTTAAAACACAGAAACCAGTAATAACAAAGTAGTATTTGCACACTATTATGGCTGAACAGCCAAGGTATTAAATCTTCCAGAATGCACCTGAGCTTTGGAATAGTGTTAACCGGCCATCAATAGGCTGACAATTAGCTTTCATTGGGCAATGAACAGATGTTTAGCATTTCATATGCTTTCACCTGAAAAGTGCTATTGAACGGTATCCCTGTAAATTGAAGAGGGTTTAAATTTACCTGGGTTACCGCTAAGATCCTTACGTGGTAAGAGATACTGCTTCAAATCATTCAGGCTGGTAACAGCGGGAGGAACTCAGCCTAGATATGATTTGATCCATTAACCAAGACTTCAGTAAAGGAGCTGTGACAAAAAGACAGAAGGAGGCAAAGTAATGCCAGGAGAGGAGTGAAGTGCACTATTTACATAAATTTAGCAAATTCCAAGTGTGTGGTGGTGTTGGTTTGAGGTGTTATTATTAAAACTTTAGCAAGAAAAGAAACTGTTTATCAAAGACATGTTTTAGATGAGAAGGCTCTACAGCAAAGAGTCACTGGTAAGGCATATGCCATAAGCAAGGGTAAAGATGACAATGGGGGCTCTCCAGGAATGGAAATGCTATCTCAGTTTATTTGGCTGTGGCTGCCAAGAGCTAGATACACTGAAACTATAGACATGTTCGAGGGGGGGTTCACTTAGGTATAACCAGCAAGTGAGCAGCTCTTTCTCCATATGCTGAGGTCTGAGACCTCTAAAGCCTTTGACAGAAATTGTTGCTCAAAGAGGGCACCTGGCTGCCTAAAGAGTTTCTCAATGTTCTTGTGGATAATTGAGCCTAGAGTTACTTTGTGTCTAACTCACTACAAAATCTTGGCATAAACAAATCTGTTCAATTTGTTATTTAAGCCTGGGTGACAGCTGGATCTCTTGATGTTTGAACATTCTTCATCATTGTCCATTGTGGATGTATAGAGGAACACAGCAGAATCAAGATCCACACTATATATAACCCTTCTTTCATTACAGGTTTTTTTTCCTTAAACCACAAAGAAAAAAGATGTGTTATTCACCAGCTAATCCCTGAGGTTATTTTTTCACACTCCTCTCATGACTGAGAGAAAGCTGTGTTGCAAGAATATAGCCTTCCCAAGGGTAAAAGAGGTGACCTGCCTACAGTGACTGTTTGCAGAGACAAACAGAACAAATCAAGCAGAAGCTCAGTGCTCTTCAACCATAGTATATACTCCGCTCTTGCCAGTTTAGCTCATGAAAGATTTCACTGTCCTTGAATGTCAGAGTCTTATGTCCTGTGAATGGAGAGTAGTTCCATTCACTGTGTCTGGTAAAGGAAAAAAAAACACCATGGATCAACTGTGCAGGTCTTCAAGACTAGTTCTGACACTTGTAGTTCCTATGGAGCTTTATTCAATAATTTTTTCTCAAACCTTTGAACCCTGTGGTGTTTTAACACTACAGTGAATTTCTTCAGGGATTAATGACCCCCAAAATAGGGATAGACAAACTCTTCTGACCTAATTGATCTTTTGTGCATGCCACACAAAAAACATTTGAGGGGTTTTTTAACAAGTAATGAAACATCTCATGCCTTTTCCAGATGTCTCCCCTTTGCTTTTACTCTCTAATTCACTAGAAGCCTTTGGTACAGACAGATAAGTGTATTATTTTCTCTTAAAACTTAACTTCTTGACATTTAAGGTGTACCTCCTTCCTGTCTCATTGCAGGCTGAGAAGAACACATAATGTTAAAATCATCTCTATTTGCACTTCAGTTCCCAGTAGGAAAAAATTCTTCCCTGAACCACAAAGATAAGGTGCATATACTGTTCACTGACTTCTGCTTTGGTTTATTTTCCATGCCTATTCTAGTCTCTCAGGCCCCTAGGCTTTCTCCCAGGTTTAGTTTAGCTGATTGGTTGACCTGTGGTCAGTGTTGATGAAAAACATTTTAAAACATGATGATTACATGTGAATTACGTATTTCTTAGGCGATGAAACATCATTAACTTGCTTCTTTAATTCATAATGATTAGAGGAACAGCATAAGAGGATTGTGTGGCACATGCTACCCTTATCTGGCCAGTTTCCCTGAGATTCATGAATCACATGAATCACAAAGCTACCACGAGAAAGCAAAACTGCTGCTGCAAAAGACAGCTACATCTTGTTCTCTGCTCCCCCTCAGTATTCAGAATCAGATCCTCAGGATCTCTCGGTTTTCTTTTTTGTTTGTTTTTTTAAAATCACGTTGTGAATGCTAAGTGTTTGATTTTCATTGTTAATCACTGTCTTGGGAAGCTCTGAGAGCCACAGTCAGAAAAAGCAAGCTCCTTTTTTCCTACCCAGCTGAAAAAGATGCCCCAGCAACACATCCCCTGTTAACTATGAGCACTCTGATCAAATAAGATTGCTGAAAAATGCTTCTTCCCTTGTTTCAATCTGCAGGCAGGCATACAGCTTTGCCATTAAGAGAATTACAAAACTGCTGTGTGAGTGCTTGGAACCTCCTGCTGATCACTCACTCAGTGGATGGCCTTGAAGGTGCATGTCCCAAGCATAAGGACAGGCATTTCTGAGGGGCAGAAATAGTTCTGGACATTGAAGAACTATTCTGTAAATGCTGAGGATCTGTTGCTACTGCAAAGACCAAGTTCATTTGAGGTATGGCTACATATGGTTATAGAGCATGTGGTTTGAACCTTCTACTGGAATCTACTGGAGGCACTCAGACCTGTGGCATGTATTTATTCCTCTGTCATAGCTAGGGGTCTGAATGGGCCTGGGATTGCTGGTAGAACAATATTTACCAAGCATATTCATAGGGAGAAAACAAGCACTTGAAAAAGTTTGCTTCGTAGGAAACGTGCAAAATAGTCCTGTTTAAACTCAGACGCTGGAGGAAACCTTATCATCTTCTTCGGCTAGATCTTTATCCAATAGAGGCTGGAATAGCTGTGCTGTTGTTGAATTAAAATGTTTTACACTGATTGAAACAGCCATTATTAGGATTGAGTTTTTAATTCTGGTTACATATATTACCTGAGACTTCAGACTATGTCCCTCCCTGAACATGATTACTTACTAGTGAAGAGATACTGCTTGAGGAAAGCTTTAACAGCCAGTGTGTCATGTCCACCAGGAGTATTCAGAATTAGAGTCTTCAGACAACAGGCAAGTGTGAGAGGAAAAGCTTCTTCCTATATCATTGCATCAGTTAAAACAAATAGCACACGTCTCTGCTTTTGGATTTCACTTTGCTGCTTCATTGCAATTTAGACAGAGATTAAGAAGGTCCTTTAATTTGTTCTACCTATTTTGGGATCCTGATATCTTGCAAAAATGAAAACCTTGTGTTAAGGTTTATAATCTGAATTCTGGCCCCCGCTCTGTTGGCACAAAGCACTTGAAAAAACAATTTAAGTAATTTTAAGACTCCCAAACTTGAAATTTTTGGTAATAGAGTGTTTAAGGCATTTTGCAAAGCACTGTAATATTCCAAATGTAAAATTCCTTAAACCAGGTAGGAAAAAACCTCAAGGTTTTCATTTCTCAATGAAATTGAATTGCAGAAAGTATAAAATTGTAAATTATTGTTGCCTTTTTATATGCAATGTGATATCTCTTGCTCCATTCCTCTCTGACTCCTAGAAGGGTGCAATAGGCATTAGAACGTGAATTAGAGAGAATTAGACTGTCATACACAAAATGAGATAAATTTTGCCTAAGTAACCTGTAGAGCCTCAACTGCTTCAGCATCTGAGCTCCTGAAAGTTTTTATTCCTACATTATCAAGTCTGTAGCAGCTGAGTAATATGAAGTTCTTTAGTTAGAAGGGAATTGAGCACAGAGAAATTGTTGGCCTTCTGTCAGACAGGGCAGATAGCTCTACAAAAATGCTGCAAACCCTGTGCTAGTTTTCAATTCATTTAGCTAATCTGTATTCCTGTTGCTGCCTAAAAAAATACCATCTTCCATGGAGAGCGAAAATATAAGGATGGCAAATGCTCTTATGGGGCAAGTATGCCCTCTACGAAGACAGGGAAGGGAAGGGAAGGGAAGGGAAGGGAAGGGAAGGGAAGGGAAG
>NW_024582075.1:4402053-4473380 GCF_017639235.1 Corvus kubaryi
AGGGAAGGGAAGGGAAGGGAAGGGAAGGGAAGGGAAGGGAAGGGAAGGGAAGGGAAGGGAAGGGAAGGGAAGGGAAGGGAAGGGAAGGTTGCATGGAGACTTCAAAGCAACCTTCCAGTATCTGAAGCCTACAGGGAAGGGCCTCCAGGGAAGCCAAAAACTACTCTTCATCAGGAACAGTAGTGATAGGACAGGTTGCCCAGAGAAGCTGTGGATGCCCCAACTCTGGCAGCATTCAAGGCCGGGTTGGACAGGGATTTGAGCACCCTGGTTTAGTGGAAGTGTCCCTGCCCATGGCAGGCAGGTTGGAACAAGATGATCTCTAAGGTCCCTTCCAACCCAGGCCATTCTATGATGTATCATCCAGTTACCTTGGCCTTCTATTGAAAGACTTAAGTTGAAAATAAGACTGAGAAATATCTAATGCACCTTTACAGAGAAAGCCCACTTCCAAAAGAAATAATGTTAGATATTTTGTAGTAGTTTTTGACTCTCAAGTCACAACTTTAACATTCAATAAAAGCAACTTTCATAATCAAAAATTCCCAAACACTTGTGCTGGTCTTTTACACAGGGCTGAAAATTTTACAAAACAAATGGAAAATTCTTTCCATAGACTCATACTAAAATAAAGGTGGGGTTTTGGCAACCAGTTAGTTCTAAACAAAACAAGACCAAATATTGACTTGCCTTTGGAATTCCCTTATTTTCCATTGCAGAACGGCTAGTTAAGCGGATCCCAAGCACATGAGTGAGTCATGGAGTCACTGTAACATTAAATGCTTACCTTAATTATAAGGCATTTCTCTGAAACAGGTGTTGCTCTTTATCTGCAAGGGATATCTCACTGTCACTTGAAAAAAAAATGAAGCAATTGCAAATAACTGCATTTTCACAGTGCCACTAGCTTGTGTTTACAATCTCTGTTGAAAGCCAGCTATACCATAAACCAGAATGATTCCAAAGCTCAGGTTTTGCCATGGACTGCAGCTTCACTGGGATTAGCTGTGTGAAGACATTTGTACAGTTCAGTGAGGAGCAATCAGGACCAAGATTCACCAGTGGTTTCAAATGGACAGGTCAAACAGTTGCTACCTTCAGCTGTCTATCTGAACATACATGTTTCAAAGGCTGAAGCCTATTTGTAGGTTGAAGGTACTTCTGAGCCACCACACTCTGCAGCTTTGCATATTAAGGTACACTGAAATTAGCACCAGATTTGTTACATGCAGAGCAAAGAGTCACCAGAGTTCATGAAGAGCTATGCATACTTTCAGCTGCTCTTGGTGCAAGGTGGAAAGTGTACCAGTAAAGTCACACTCAAAAAACAATGAAGCATCAACCACTTAAACTGTAAATCTCCTCCTTCGAATTTAGGATGGGAAGAAGGAAACACTCTGGTGTTGTACCAGGTATACCCACCAACATAACAATTTGGAACTACTAGTGGTTGCTTTAATCCTCTATGCAGATGTCCTGACCTTGTTGTTAAATAAATACAGTGGCTTGAAAGCAGCTTCATGACACTAATGAAAAGTGGCAGTGCATTAAGTTAGCACACAGGTATTCCTACATACTATGCCACACTCTGGGTTCATGTAAATGATTCCATGCTTAAATAAAGATAATTTGAATAGCCCTGGGTGATGGACCATGCAGAAAAGAAGGAAAGATTATGACCTTGGATCAAGCCGTTGTACTGGCAGTAATTACGAGGTCCTAAGACCAGAGTTGCCTACACAAATCAGATCTCAAAAGAATATTTTATGGAAGTCTTCAACCAACTCACAGTCTTTGCTTCCTAGGAGCACATAAGGTTTCCACATGCAAGATTCCCTTGAGGACTCTGCTGAAACCTTACACTTAGAAGAGATCTGGAGCTATTGATTGGTGAAAGGGCAATGACTTAGCAGTTAAAAGCCATGCTGATTTCTCAGTGTTATTACTACTCATATTATTGTGATGCAAATATCTTATACCAAACATGAGGAGTGCTGAGAAGATACTTATTTTTGTTTAATAAGTACATGAAGTTCCTATTAGGGGTCAAAGTACGTGGCCTTGCCTGCTAGGGTAGGGACATCATGGGTTACAGAAGCCAGTACTGCCATCTCACTTGAATGAATCATGGGTATATCTCAACTAATCCTCTTTTGCTGATGGATACAGATCTGTTGCATCACACCCAGTGGAGCATGGTTCTGGGGTACACTTTGGGCTCTTAAACACTTTTGGGTTGCTGCAGCTTTGTTGGCATTTCTCCTAGAGAACAGAGTCTGTACTAGCTACCTGTGTGTTGGCACAGGATCTCACAAGCCAACTGAATTCTCAGTTTCTCGTGTTACCACTGGCTCTTCCAGATATGTCAGTAGTTTCCATGGATTCATCCTCTGGCATTACATTCCCAGATGAGGCACAAGGAAGGGAACTGACTTACAGACAATCATGATGGGGGGGTGGTATCTTTGTGATACATCTTGTAACTCATTTTTA
This sequence comes from Corvus kubaryi, assembly GCF_017639235.1. Lineage (NCBI taxonomy): Eukaryota > Metazoa > Chordata > Aves > Passeriformes > Corvidae > Corvus > Corvus kubaryi. The sequence continues at coordinate 4,404,547 of NW_024582075.1, forward strand.
TAATTCATAAATTAATGAGAATAATGTTCCAGAGACCCATACAAAAGAAAACATTAATTTGTACCACAAGAGTCATTACACCAGCTAGCACAATTACAAAAGATGGACAAGTTTCAGGCAGATACAACCTCTTCCTGCTTGGAGATAATGAACACATAGGATTAAATCTCAGAAAAAATTTATGGCTAAGATGGCAACCCACTGGTTTACAGAAAATTTCTTGATAGAGGTGGGATTCTTTTAAAGAAAGGCAATATCACCCTGAAGGAAAAAAAATAAAATGGGATTGACAGGAAATTTGCAAAGTAAGACAATGCCAAAGTTCAGAATAGCTTTTCATACAAGTGCTTTTATAATAAACTTTGAGTTTTTCTATTGATTTCCACAGAAGTAGAACTGGATGCAATGGTGGTGATCTGTCTCTATCCTAGTGATGTAATGACAAGTTTTTGAGGTTGTGCATTTGGAAAGGGCAGCACCAATTCAGCAATGTTCTTTATATCTCTTAGATCCCCTTCAGCAGAGACAGCAGTGATTTAAAAATTCCTGTGAACTCTTCTGATTCAGAAGAGACAGGAGACAGACTGTTCTTCCAAGAGATGCCTAGCACCAGAAGGGTGTGGTCTATCTGGGATCTGAGACTTCGTGACAGTTTTTGTTATGTTCTGGCTCCAAACCACTTGTTTTCTTTACTTTCCAATTACTTTTCATTGCAGGGCACAATGTTAGTTCATCTCATAGGAATTTGTTTACTGTTTTCCACTATTTCAAGCCTGTTTCCTGGTTAGTTTTCAACTTGGAAATTACCTTTTTCCACATAGACACATTTTTCCACCTGCAGTTCTGATTAGATACTATTTTTTCCACTTTTTGCATTACTCCCATAAGAGCATTACTTCTCACTGAAGAACACCAGTTGGCCTGCAGCTGTATTTTTTATTATGGTTGAAGGTCTTCTCCAGTTAAGAGGATGTCTTCTTTGCTGGATGCTGACCAGTAATAACTCACTGGAGTAAAAGCAGGGAAAATAAGCCAGGCATTTTGAAGTGCACTCTTGATGTGGTTTGTAAGTTATTTTTCACTGTCTTGGTCTGTGGGAACGTGCTGCCAGCTCAAAATCTAGTTTTATTTCCTTCTTTCCCTGCTCCTCCCCTTTCCATCTTATTTTTACTCTTTTTTCTTCCTGACTTTCTACGCTATTTTCCTTCCCCTCTCACCTTCCACCCTTTCCTGCCTTAACGATATTTTGTAAGCATCATGGGCTGCAGCCAGGAGAGGGAATTTGATTTTGTGGTGAAGTTCTAACAAAGCAAGAGTGGGATGTTTAAATTGATTGGCAAAGCAGCACATTCAGTATGGAAGACATTGAGGTTTTTCATCCACTGTTCTACCATACTGTTTCCAAACATCTTCAAATTACATCTTTTTACAGGGCTTAAACCTGCCAAATAAAGGTATCAAGCTGACAGGATTCTCTGTCTCGCCTCTCTCTCCTAGTCAGTGGTGCTTATACCAAGGCTAACATGGAGGCACAATAGAGGATTCTGTTTTCTCAGAGACCTCGTTCTTGCTAGCATTAAGTCAAATTCCTTCCTTTAAGTCAAATAGATAGGCTGTTGAGGTTACAGTTAGGGCACTGAAGGAGGAGGATATTGAGGTAACAAAGAAATTGTTGTTTCAGAGTGAAAAGTCACCACAATATGCAATACCTTTTCCTGGCAGTCCTTTTAATTCCTAAGACTAAAATCTCAAAGGTCTTACATTGCTAAGGGAAGCAAGAAGAAGGAATTCAAGAGCCAGATGTGCTGTCTGAGCAAACAAAATGTTCAGCACCTTCTGAGGGAGCCCTGATAGACATGCTGTGCCGTGTTGATGATGTGTCATCACACTATTGTGAGCATGATGGAGTAGAGAAGTGGAACCAGGCCCTGCATTGCCAGAACAGCTCAAGGTTAAGTGTAACATAAATCCTAGCAGCCAACAGGAAAAGTTCTGCTGGAATATTGCACAGTAGCAGCTGGAAGACATTACATTACAATTACAGTTGGCTCCTACTCTAAGACAGGTTTGTTTAAGATGTGTGCTTTTCTACTTAGTAGTAAAATATTTTAAATCATAATACGGTTTAAAATAGAGAATATATATATAGTCACCCTATAATATGTGATCTCCACTTCCACTTGGGAAGGCAGAAATTTAAAAACTGTGTCATAACATGCACACACTTCAGATTTATTTAACATTTTCCTTGGCTCTAATTTTCTACTCTCTAAATATTTATGATTTACTTTCTAAATATATAAACTCAGCTAAATGGAATATATACAGAAAAACAAATTGGGAGGGTTCTGAGGGGTATGTTTTCACGTTCTAAGAATATAAATCATGTAGTGCATCCCAAATGGATCAATATTTCTTTGGCGAAAGAAGTTTTTTTTACCATAAAAATAATTACAGTGAGAGATGTGCCAGTTAAGGACAGGTGGTTATATGCAACCAACTGTATCGATGTCTATATAAACCAACCAACTCCCAAGAACTGTATCTGAATCTGTGTGTACAGATTGTATGTGTGAGATGGGAATTACTTATTAAAAAACTAAATGTAATAACAATTAATGCCCATCTGGCTTCAAAGAATGCATACAACCGTGACCAGAGCTTGAGCAGGTGTCCTGTGTCGCTTCTGCCAGAACACAGTTAGAAGTGCCCTGGACTTCATAACCTGCATTGCTAAGAGCAGAGTGCCTGAGGATTTAACTCATGTTGTATGTCAGACTCTGCACCTCATACAGTCATATTCCTAAGGGACAGCCAAGACAGAGCATGGAATGAAACCTGTGATGTTCTGGAAGAAGGCTCATTGTAGTCTCATATTGTGGTGGGCCCAGAGGAAGTAGAGGGTGTAAAGCTAATTCAAGGCAGTAGGCACCTCAAAAGGGAAAATACTCCTTCCTTCAGTGGAAAAAGAGCTGGAGAACTGTTTTTGTACTTTTTTCTTGGATTCAGCTGCAAGTGTCCAGTTCTCAGTGGCACTCATCAGATTGCTTGCTGTTCTTTAAACTGACACTGTCACTGTCACTGAGGTGACAGGTTTGACTTGAGTCCCTCCATGAGTTTCTTCTCCTTCTGCAGGTCTAATGTCTGGTTTCTTAGCACATCTCTTACTCCTTCAGATGTACTCTCTTGTGCACAGAGCATTTAAGCTATGCCTTGGTAAATGTCTGGGGGCTTAAATTTTGTACCTCAAGGTATTTATTTGGTTTACACTGACTTTCATTTTCTTGGACTGCCATTAATTTAAAGTTCTGTATCTTTGCTTAAACATGAAATGTATTAATCAGTGTTATGATAGGTTGAGTTCTACTTTATTACACTTAGGTGGAGCTGGCAAAATCACATGGTTATATTGATCTGAGCTGAAGTTGGGGTTCAGTTTTGACCTTCGACATACTCACACAGAGTTCCTGCTGATTACAATAAAAATTAGGCATATGCAGCCAAGGCTCAGCATTTGGCCTTTGGTCAGAATGTGTATTAGGTTTTGCTTTTCTCTAGAAATAGAGGTTATGTCAAAAACATCGCCTATTTGAAACTTGTTTACTTTTGCTTGTCTAAAATGAGTTGTCTGTTCCCATCATCTGACCCCACATGAAAGTCACAGAGCTGACTTCTAACTTTGCCAGCTGTAGTTCTCCCAGATTGCCAGTACTTTTGCATCAATGATGAGGACAGGTCACATCATCTTGTTGACACAAAGATAAGCCTTTGCAATGCAGCCCAGGGATGACACAGGTGACACTGTCTGTCTGTTTCACAAACAGAAGTATAACGTCAGTTCTTGTTGGAAATTCCCCCTGGTCAGGCACCTAATGAAAAACAGTGGTTTAGTTGTTTAGATGGTACTTAGTTATGTTTATACAGGAACTGTTAAACTAATTTAGCAATAACATATTTAAAACTACCACTTAGCACAGTGGAACCAAAAAGCTGAAAACAGCTAAAACTAATGTTAGTTTGAATGGCCCCAACAGAGCTGGCCAAATTTTTTTAGCACTTATTTTAGTGTCATTCCCACAGAGTGCACAGAAAGTTGAAGGTGAGACAGAGTTTTCTCGTTCTGGTTCCAGTCAAAGGTACAGCAAGGAATTTCCTGTACTGGGAGCTTATATTGTCTGAAGATAAAACCAGAAAAAGTTGTAGGGGAAAAGAAGAACTACTACACAGTTGTTGAGATTAAAAACCTCAGGCAAAGAAAGAATGATTTGTTCAAAGTTACCAGAGGTTGTGGTGTTCTGAGGACCTTCACTCACTGCTTCTGGACGAAGCACCAGAATATTTTTCTACTCAAGTTTTGCTCCTTGGAGTAACATTTAAGAGTGTGCATGGCAGAGTACAAATACACACAAAAACAAACCAAAGTAGTTCAGATAAACTTGTGGTTTATATCTACTCTTTGTGTGTCTATGTCTCCCATAATGCAGGTGAAAACAGCTGTCCAGAACAGTAACCTAAATCTACTTTTTAAGTAGTTCTAGAAGCAGAATTGGACAGACATGAGGAAGAAAGGAATCACAGTTACTGGCAAAAAGAGACTATGAGGGTTTGGATGAAGTTCTGAGACATCCTTACTCATCTGACCACAGTTACTGCTGGGCTGAAAGCACCACAGAATAGGGCTATGTAAAATACTCTGCTGCTTGTGACACAGTCCATGTTGTACTGATAAAAGGTATGCATTTCTGGAGATATTTTGTGTTATTTACTATGAATTTTTAAGGCTCTTTTACTGAATTTAGCAGTTTGCTTGTGATGTTAGAATAGTCCTTTCCTGTAGCAACCTTGAAGTCAAATTTTGGAATCAGCTGAATTCCAAAAAACCATGGGGAAAATTGAATTTGAAATAATGTGGATGCTTATATGTAAGTATTTAGATATGTATGTACAAGACTTAGGTGCATATAAAGTAGAAAGCAAGGATGGTAAGGCATTATCATTTAAGGAGCTAGGGCTCAAAGAGGCTTCCTTCTATATATGGGGGAAATTTTCTTTCTGCATTCTTAAGAAGTTTTGTGGGGTTGATCTCTTTTTTTGGTCTTGGCACACTACTTGTGCGGGCCCTACCAAAGTGATGGCTGCATACCTTCAGGCAAAGTTCTCATTGTCATTTGGTAGGATCATTTCCCTGATGTTCCTCTGAAGGCATTTAAAACAGTTCTCCTTTATAAGATTAGTTGGTTTAAGTTTGTGTAAAAAAGAGTTTAAAAGTGAAAGACAAAACTGCTGCTGAAGTCTTCTACTCAAAGGTCTCCTCTTCATGCACTGCTCCCAAAATCTTGTGCATATGAAGTCTGAAAATGGCAACTGATTTATTTTTGCAAGAACTGAGACAATAATCGGAGAAATGTAGGCTTTAAGGTCATGATAAAAGCCTGTGGAACACTATAAAATAGCAGTTACTACTGAGAGCTTGATAGTTAGGTTGTGAAGAGATCCATTGGCATCTCTGTTGAGAGGCTGATGACACCAGCACCTTTCTTAAGAAATGTGAGGAAACACCTCCCTAACTAGGACAGATTCTGGGAACAGAATGCCAGACTGTCTGAGTCATATTCTCTCCAATGGTTTAAAAGTCTAAAAGAACATGAAGTGCAAGAAGATCTGTTCTGTGTCAAGTAATGGAGGAGCACCTGAACAGGTGAAAATTTTTGATAAAAAGGTGGGCCTCTTTCAGAATTTACACAGTGAGGAGCATGGCAAAAGTACTGGCCACCCAGAGAACAAAATCTCACACAACTTTTTGTCAAAATGCTGCATTGGACATGAACATTTATGAGTAGCTTACTATTCTCCTTTTGCTGCTTCCCTCATCTTTTCACTGTCTTTCTCTCTTTTGAAAAACAATCATCTTGATATTTCTATTGATTCAATTATTTCACATTTATTTGACATGTGAGATTATCCAGAAACATTAAATTAGATAAATGGTCTCATACCAGAGAGAAAATTCAAATGCTAGTGTAGCCATAGGCCCTTTATTCCTGGTATATTATTATATGGTAGAATATAATATTAGGGCTGACTCTGCCTCACTTGCTATATGACCATTCAAAAAGTCCACCTCTGAAATGGAAACACTTCCAAGTATTTTGGCCCATGTAAATGCCAAGCTGTTTCCATGTATTTGAAAGACAAAGTCCAGCCTGTTTGTCCTGCAATATTCAGGTAAGTGTTTTCATAGAATCATAGAATAATCAAGATTGGGAGGGACCTTTAAGGTCATCAAGTCCAACCATCAACCCAGCACTGCCCTAAACCATTAAACCACATCACCCAGTGCCAGATCCAGATGTTTTCTGAACACCTGCAGGGATGGTGACTCCACCACCTTCCTGGGCAACCTATTGCAGTGTCTGACTACCCTAACAGTGACAATTCTTTTCTTGTATCTAATCTGAATCTCCCCTGTGTCAGCTTACGGCCATTCCCTCTTGTTCTCTCACTGCAGGCACAGTAGGAGAAACTGGCCCCCTACTCACCACAATCTCCTTTCAGGGAGTTACAGACAGTGATGAGACGACCCCCCCCGAGCCTTCTCAAGGCTCCTCTTTTAAAAGGAGAAATTCAAAAATGAAAGCTCAAAATATCAGAAAAAGTAGAAGTGGCAGCTGTTTCATGGAAACTTTGCACCATTTCTTTTAGTAGACAATTATGTGTAAATACTGCTTAAAAATGTGAAATAACATTTTGTCAGAAGATGTAAAACCTAGAATACCTGCCTATTTGGTTTTTTCTGGTTTTTATTCCTTGTATAGAAAACAAGGGCTCATTACTTAACAAGATCCATCTCTTCAACTTTTCTTTTTTTTCTACCGTAGAATTTTTAAATATAGGAACATCCAGCAATTTTAGTTTTGTTCTTCTTTCATTGAAATGATGTGGGAGGAAAAAAAAACACCTAACAGAAACTAACAACCCCTTTGTTAGATGGCATGCTGATGAGGATGGCAGAAATATCTACCCTAAGTTCAGGGGTCAGAGTTGGACTGTAGCAATAAGCACAAGGAAAAAACTGGGGAAAAATTTTTTTTTCTTTCTTGCCTGGCTTTCTGAAACTCAGTAATCTTTCAACAAAAGACGCTTTAGATTTGCAGTTATTTGGGATTGAGGAAGAGGTATTCAATTTCACTGTCAGCTCCTTCCAGCCAAAGCTATAATTCAGCAGCTTCCACCAGCATGCAGAAAAAGAGTTGTCAATCAGCAGTTAAATACTGACATGAATAGTGCCTTTGTCGATATTTCTGTTCTGCCTTTGAAAGCTCACAACCCAAAACAAAAAATCTTTTGACAATGTGCGAAAAACAAAACTGAAATGCTTCAACAACCTTTGGCAGCTAGAAAGCTGCCCATATAAAGTCTTAAAAATTGAATGGTCTTTGTCAGGTGGAGGAAAGCTTGTGTCCTGAGATTTGACCATCAGTAGTTCAGCAGTGCAGCTGTGTGTCTTATAAAAGCATTTCTTAGATGTGTCACTGTGTTGGTTGCATTTTTATTCACAGTCACAAAACATTTGCAGTCATCATTGTATTCATCTTGAGTGAGTTTCCCTTTTAAAGGCATTAGCAAGACACTGAGTTTCCAGATCTTCAGCCAGATTTGATACATTCTAAGTTCTGCCAAGTAAGTCCCCAAGCTGGGTGATTTCCTTACCTGGAAGAATAAAGATCTGAGTTTGTGTTGTTTCCTTTTAAAACTCTGAATGTTCTTGGTGTCACAGACTCAGGCTGACTCTTTGGTAGCACCAGCAGAAAGCATTAGGTAAGCCAGACTTAGATAAAGTATTTTTTTGTGTAACGTCCTAATTCAATTAAGTTATGTAAGCATATTTCTGACTTTAAATACATGGATAATTTGAATTATTCAAGTGAAATGCTAGCCAGCTTCTGAGATGTTTTGCTTGTTCTCCATGAGTGGCTGCACTGTCAGCAAAGCCTTTCTGAGTGTGAAGTGCAGAGAGCGGGGATGGAGGCAAAGAAAGAGAAGAAGTTTTCATAAGAGGCAGTAGGAAAACAAGAGCTTCACACACACAAAGAATATACTTTTCATACACATAAATTTATAATCATCTGTATTGGATAGTGTCAAGGACAGGTATTGCAGAAAATATTGCAGGCAGTGACTAACTAAAGAGCATTGGGACAGAAGTGGAGCAGTTATCTTGAGTTGCACAACCACACTTGCAAAACTGAATATTCAGACTTGTTTAGATTAAAGGGCACATAGGCCAAAGCTGCCAATTTATCTACTGCTTTTATTCTCAGTTGTCTTGGATTTTAACTTTCACCAGTGATGGCACGAAAATTATTACTACCTATGTAATATCTAGCAGACTCAAAAGCAGCACCACTGCTCCGTCTGCTCAGAAGTGGCTGGGAGTCCAAATTTTCTCAACAAAATTAAGCCCAAGACTTTGTGTTCTAGTTCTTTGTGGGAAAGGTGTTTCGGTTTTGGTTTTTTTTACAGGATAAACTGCTTCATGCTCACATACAACAATTTGGAGTTGGTTTTTTTCAGTCATCTGGCATCTTTTGTATACTAGTTAACACCTTTTGGAAGGGCATGTCTATTGTAGAATTGTTATGTTTTCAGCAGTTACCTGTAATTAGATCAATACTTTCCTCTGGATAGTCATTAGTCAGATTAACAGCTGAATTAACCTGCATCTTTTATCTGTAGGTCATCCAAGATCAGTTCAGCTGACTGTAACCTTCCACTTAGATTTTTAAATTAACTAGTCCTGGTAAAATTCTGGTTTATGTATACTCAACATAATTTATACTAGAGCAGCCCAGTTGCCTACCTCTAGATGCACGTGGTAGGAAGGTCTTCAATTCTCTGATCACTGTAAAAAGAAAGAAATTCGCTGACATGCAAAGCCAGCAGCACTGGAAATGATGGACAGAAACTCTAGGGTCTTTGAAAAATGGGGAATGGGGAACGCATCTAAGTAACTGACGCTGCCAAGGAGCGATCTCTTTTCCAAGCGGAAATTCTCCCAGATTCTTCCAAGTAGATTCTTTTAGAGCATAGGAGTCTTCTAGAAACCTAAAACACACTTGCAAATCTTTAGGTGGAGAATTAGCCTGCAGCTTCTGCTGAGGAGAATATTGCTAGCTAGAATACAGGCTGGGGTAAACCTTCTTAATATTACGAGGTATAACACGTGGTCTTAATCTAAAGCAGATCAATGCAGGTTTGCTTAAACAGGAAGAGACAGATGTAAACATTGAGGTAGAAATAATTTCCAAATGCTGCCTGAATTGAGAATATATGCCTATAGATAGATGGAGAGATACATACAGAAACATTTAGCATCCAAAGGGAAGCCTAAATTGTAGGGCTTTGGATAACATTCTGCAGAGCTGTGCTGGATGAATCTGTGGTTTCTCATGGCACCAGCCATCTCCACTCATTTCCAGCCTGTCCTTTCTAATGTAGTAAAATTGGAGGCTTGGAATCAAGAGCAGAAAATACCTGAGTGAATTCTGTTATTTATCCTGGTGTAATATTCTTATGGTGGTAATTAAAAACCTACACTCATATTTTGAATTTGCAGTAAGTGCTTATGGTAAAATACTTTTCTTTTTTTCTAGATCTTTATCTAGGATGTGCAGTTATTTTGTCCACTGAAGTAGTGAAGTAACAGTGACTTAAGTCATCTGAGCTTTAATCCTGCCTGCGACTGGAAGCCCAGTGTTTCCTTCCCACGCTTTGCAGTAGCAGAAGAAAAAGCATTAGACAGAAATTACACTTCTGTTTTGGACCAGAGACCATTTCTTCTCTTTGGCTTTGGTTTCTGGGTTTTTTTCCCCCATTTTTAGTTTATTTATGAATTAGTCAACACCTACCAAAGGTGATACTGCAGCTGAAATGGTAATCAATTATATATCAGAAAATCATTGGGCTATGCATGCACTGACAAGTGGGATAACACAGTAGGAGTGGATTTATAAAATAAAACAATTCATGGGTATTCCACAATACATTAATTTCAGTAGGTTTTACTTTAGATTGATCCTGCTCTGATTCTGTTGCTCATTTAGTGGCTGAAGCACTCCAGAGGCACATCTTCTGGATTGGAATTACCTGCAGGTAATCCAGATAATAAGATTTGAGACCTCTCTGCAGCATGGTAGTGGGAAAAATGGGGAGGTTTGTTTCAAAGTCGTGCTTCTGGTCTCACCTAAAATGCAGTGTAGAAGGAAGGTTTATCACTCTATGCCGAAGATAAGTCACCAGTTTTCCATACTGCAGTAAGTGCAGTCTGCACATGGTCTTGCAAGTTCTTCCTTTGTTAAAAGTCTTCCTACTGGATTATAGGTAAGCTTGCTTGCTAAAGGATTGTTTCCGAGCTGAAGTAAAACATATCTGGTGTAAAGCATTGTTTATACTCCTCCGAGTCTTTCCAGAGAACAGCTGTTTCTTATTTTCGAGGTGCACTGAAAAGGAGACAAATCTGGCAGAAAAACTCAGAGGGGTGGTAATGGCTTAGAATTTGTGCTCCCTTCTTCAGGCAAGATGTTTGACTCAAAGAACTTGAAACCAGAGCTGGACAAGCTCCCTGAAGCAATACAAATGCCAAAGTGATTGAAATTTTTAAAGAACTGACAAATACATTTTTATCTGGAGAGGAAATTAATAAGCTATAAGCCTTTCCACTGAAGTTTTATACCTCTCAAGTTACATACTTTCATTTTCGATGTGCCCAAATGACCAACATCACTTTACTTTTCACAAAGCACTAACTTCACAAATCAGAGGACAGATAATAAAAGATTGATTTGAAGTCATTAACGCAATTAATCAGTATGCTTATTTGACAGTAATTCTTCCTGGAATAAATCTGAAACCACTGGTAGCCCCAATATCAGAGCTGGTGAGAGCAATTTCCAGAGGGTAGATGAAGGAGGCCCTGACAGCTGAACTGAACTGTCATGCTGCACATTCCATGGTTTAAACAGTAATTTATTTTGCAATGCCTGCATCATCAATTCTGGGATGTTTGTCCATAATGTTTAATGTTTAAAGAGGTCAATATTTAAAGAGACCTGTTTTCAGCAAATAAAATCTCTATGTTGCTTTAAAGTTAATATGTCACACACTCTGATGGTGATACAGAGCAAGAACTGTCACCCACAAAGTGTCAGTGCCTCTGTTAAGACAGGAAATTATGGTGCCAAGTGAACCACTAGTGAAAAAGACTGTTTAAAACTTCTGGTGCAGTTTCTGAGTATCTTAGTAAAGTTCACCGGAGCTTAAAGGAAAAACTCCATTCGTTAATCCTATTCAAGATGTGCAGGGGAACAAAAAAGTGTGAATAGTACAAAATAGGCTATATAGGATTTGCCAATGTAGAGAAATCTGCTGCTCTACCTTCTTCTGCAAGCCAGCGTGGGAATGAACCAGCATGTGTATTGGCAGGCTGTGGGATATGCTGCTGCTCTGAGCAATGCCTGTAAGAGCTTACACAATATCTTCCTCTAGGATCTCTCCTTTGAAGTAGCAAGGTCATGCTTGACATCGAAGTTCCCAAAGGGATGCTGGAATAACCAAAACAGCAAATTTGTGGGTTGTGCTGCCCACAGGGAAGGTGATAGCAATAAAAGCTGGTACTATAGGCATAGAAATCACAGCAAACATGACTGTACGGTAATACAAGCAAAGAAGTAAAGGGCTGCTGGAATCCTTTCATGTGCTGGTGACTCGAGGTTGGCAGAATTTGCCTCTGCTAACCCTGCTCCTTCTAGATCACCCCCTTTGTCTGACAGGGCTTTCTGCTGCTAAGGTCTGTGGCAGCAATGCTGGGAAGCACAACCTGCCCTCCCCCTCCTCCCACACAGAGGAGGAATGCTGCCTTAAACAGCAGATGGGCAAAAAAACTGAGTAAAATGCATAATTATTGAAATCTAGAAGATCCTTATGGACCTGTTAATTGAAACTCTTAGAAAGATTAGTGAGAGGATTTCTGAATTTATAGCATTCATTATGTAAATACAAACATAAAATTTAATCTGATCTGGGGAAATTCACACCTACAAGCAAAAAAACTTCATTCCACTGTTTTGGAAAAGCACCCCTTGAATCTACAATTAGTTTAGTTAAAGCATCAGGTTAAACATTTTTATGTAGTGTATTTGTTGTCCAAACACAAACTAAACCAGAAGAATTCTTTTAATTTTTCTGATTTTTCAGAAGCTGTGGCCATTTGTTTCCAGATAGTCTAGGCAGTTCTGATAATTCTGGGAAAAGGGGAGATATTAAAAATTATACTGTCTCTTGACAAAGAAGTTTGGCATTTTAAGCTGATGTGAAAAGTGAAAATCACATCAGATAAAAGCTTTCCTTGGCCAGAAATACTTTTGTTTGTTTGTTTAAAGGGAGGACAAAATACAGTCTAACACTTCTAAGTACCATTTCTAAAGGAGTGGGGGACGTAGTTTGTTTTGCCAACCTAAGCTTTGTGAGTTAGATCCTCCATAGTCCCTAAAGGCATTAATCATTTCTTGTAAATAGGAAAGAGAAACAAACAAGACTTATAAAATCATCTCAATACTCAGGTCTCTGCACTCTCTCTCCCTCTCTGCGCTCTCTGTCTCCAGACCTAAAAATGCTGTGAAGTCAAGGCAAACTGCCAAGAGTTTCACACCCAGTGCTGAACTGGCATAGACTCAAGGGTTGCTACTTGAATTTGGATGCCAAAACATTAGCACTGCTCTCACTACTGGCTTTTACACATCCTTTTACAGAGCTACATACTTTGCAATGTTTGCCTCTTCTACAAGCTTTCACTGCTTGCTTTTCCAAGTTTTCCTTGAGTGCTAATCTTGCTGCTGGTAAGAGAGCATCTTGCATACTAAAATATTCCTCTTCAGTAGTACCTGTTGATGTATGTCTATCTTCTGCAATGGGAAGCACATGCTTCAAGTGCTGTATGCTCTGTATATCTCACCATTATCAGTTCAGTGATATTCAAGCCTGCTCTTTGGTCTACATTCACCATTCAGCCATACTGAGTCAACCCCAAAAGGCTCACTGAGAGGCTGCCTCAGTCTAAGCTCCACAGATGTGTGTGGATGGGGACAGACTGCCCCTTCTTAGAGCCCCCAAACACATCCAGACTTTCACTTAGAAATGGACCATGTTAAGGGCAATACCACTCCATCAGTGCAGAGCATTGACCCTCAGTAACACTGTATGAATAGTCTCAGTGACCGACGACTGCAATTCAAAAAGCCACAGCCCACACCAGCTGGGATCTGTCCCTGATCCCTGGTCACAAGTAATGTCTACCCTCAGAAGATACCCTACAGGTACAGCAAGATGTTTGACCCAGAACTTGCAAGCATACTATTGGGACACCAATCAGCAACTAATAATTCATAAACTTCACTTTAAGCTCAGAAATGTTCCCATTGAACACAGTGGGAGTATTCACATGTTAAATGTGCTGGGATCAGTCACATGAGTGAGGCTATGAGATCTACCTAAAGTCCTTCTCTTTTATAAACATGTACGTGTACCAAAGCATCTGACGAAATGGCAGATTGACACCCTGACAATATGGGATATTATGTCACTTTAATATGAGGCTCTGTTCTCTGGGAAAAGCAAGGACTCAGTCACAGAAAACATTATTTCTTTGTAGATCTCCAAATGGCCACCAGAAGCAACCAAAACAACTGAGCAAATGTCTCCTGGTACCAGGGCAGAGTTAACTCTGGCAACTGGGGGGAAGAACTACTGCAGCCTGCGGGGAAGTATTTAATCTCTGTTCTCCTGTGCAGTTCTCAGCAACACTGTAAAAGGAACACACACTACAATTAATGATTCACACATTTATAACCCAACCCTCTTGACCTTTGTTAGCCAAAACACCTAAGTAAACCAATCTCTACACTTAAATTTCTTCTAAGAGCTGTGAATATGGCAAATGATAAAAAAAGTTGGGCTGGATGATTAACTGGTTTAATTCTTTAAGGTAACACTGCGTAAGAATACAGGAACAGTCAGATGGAGTTGAACAGTAACACAAGTGATAACTGCTAAAGACAAAATGTAAAAAGCTATTTTGCTTGTGTAGCATACTTCTAATTTTGCAATGATAACAACAAAGTTGTTTGTTTATCTCATCCAAGAAACTGTTTCCTCATTTCATGTTACAGCAAACAGCTGACTAGGTGAAAAGGGTTGATCAGTAATTTTGAGGATTATAACTGCATCATTGAACTGGTTCCAAGTTAATGGTCATTAAAAAATCTGTTATCTTTGCAGTAGTTCGTTGGACAGAACACTATATTTTGACTATTTCCAATTCCTAGGATGGCAGGCACATCCTAAAAGAATATATAAAATATATACATACTCTTTTTAATCACTACCTGTTTTGGCTTTATCCACACACTGAAATGAACAAAATCTGAAAGTAAATTTTATGCTTTTGAACAAGAGCAGGTTTTCTGAGTATGTCTCACTGAAGCTCCTACAGCTTGTAGCTAGTGTTTTGTCCTATAGCCGCAATGTATGCTTCCTATTTTGCAGTAACATATGGCATAATGATAATTTAGAAGCCTATTTGTGTCAGGCTAGCAAGGGAAAGCCAAATGAAGAAGCAAAGTTATTAGGAGAAATAGTGCATCTCTCACTCTGAATAACTCAGTGCTCTAGTGCCAGTGAAGAAATTTCTACCCATTTTTAGCATTCTGCTTTAGAGGCCAGAAGTAAATTGGGACCCATAAACACTACTGATTCCTTTAGCTCCACCTATTTTCTGTTACTGCCAGATCAAAGCTTTTAACTGAGTAAACCAATTCATGCTTCTATATTTGAATCAAACATGCTCAACAGTGCACACCCTCCTGATTAAAAAAAGGTGCTTAATCAGCACAAATACATTCCTTGTGTGCAAGAGCCCAGTGTCTCACTGGAAACAGACTGCAGCATTTCACCTGGGGAAAACGGCTGTTGTCCGGATCACCAGGGATTTGGAAGGTTGTTCCTCTGTTACACAGAGAGGCCTATAAGGCAATGACTGTTGGATGACATTGGATCCATATTGGCACAGAAAGGGTCAGAAAATTAATTGTTAGAGAGGTTTAAGGGGGAATGGAAGGATGCTTGTTATGTCACCCTGAAAAGTGCAACATATAAACAGTGAACATGGGCGCTTGCTCAGCAATTACTCAGGAGTAAAAGGGTATCACTGTGACTTCCCATGTAGAGACACAAGGTAGAAAAGTGTTTGTCTCCCGAGATTTTTCTTACGACAATTTGTTATTGAAAGGAAATAACAATTATTCAAACAACCAAACAAACCCTCCACTCCCAATAGTTTAAGTAACCTAACAAAGGTTATCTTTCTCTTCCAAAATCAATTTTTGCTCTTCTCTATTATGGAGTCACTATTTCCTTTGTTCTTCATGCCCAGGACTCACAAAGTAAAGAGGTTCTTCATTTCTGAAGTGAAATAATGCAGACTTAAGGTTAATTTACAAACAAGCTTGCACCTTCCCTCAAGCCAGATGCTCTAAGACACAAAGATCTAGTGTTCTTCACTTTCAGGACTGAGAAGCAAGAAGAAGAAAGGAAAAACTCTCTTAAATTTAACATATGTGTTACTTGTGTATTTCCTTAAATAGAAGGCAAATAATGTAAGCTAAAGCATCTCAAAACCATTTTCTTTGACTTTAATTGGCTGGCAGTTTGAGTTAAGATGCTTAACTAACCTGAGTCTCAGTGTTGTGTCCAATCCATCCCTTCAGTGCTGTAACAACTGCTTTGTTACTGCAGTGTATACCTACAGGTATTGTGTCCACTGGGTATTTAGGCATAAAACCCGGTCTAAAGGCATCAATGGGAATTTTGCTACTTCCTTTGCAGCAGAGATCTCACTTACAACTTGTTGAATCACTCTTTGGTTTGGGTTTTTTTTTATAACAGGGTGCAAGATGCAATTAGATGCTACATATCACATTAGTATTTCTGATGACTCCACTGAAAACCTACAGTTTATGCCTGAGTTCTTCAAACTACATGATATGAGAAAACCTTCATGTTCTGTTTGCAGTATTTTTGCCTTTTGTGAAGCAAACATCTCTTGTTAATCTGCCTAAATGGGTCAAAAAAAAGCAAAAAATGAAAGCAGAACAAGGTTTTAAAATTTTGAAAGAAAGCAGTTGCAAAAGCCATATCAGTGGGACAGAAGAGCATTATATAAGGAAAACGAGCAACTAACCCCCAGAGACCTTGCTCTTGATATGTTGGACGAGTATCTGAATGATACTCTATGGAGGAATTTCAGGAACATAAACGTTAATCTTACATATTCAAATCTGTCTTCCTTGGAAATGTGACTCTTTCTGGAAAAACTGATTTGCATAAGTGAGCCTTGGGGTAAGTGACCTTTGGTGTTTTCCCATTAAAGTAAATGATTTTTGGTACCCTGTTTTCTAGCTATACCAAAGATTTCTGTTGTCCAATGGGACAGTGGTTCTTTCTCTCTTTTTGTTGGGGAAGCGGGGGGAATACCTTCTTCAGATTAGAAGTATGTGTATATTATAACACAAATTAAGAGACAGATCTTGAATCATGGCAGTCTATAAAATCACTGCTCCAGGCCACTTAGTTTTGTTAGAAATGAGCAAGGCAGGATCCTTCTTTGCCCAAACTCACAATTTCTGATTGCATCAATTTCCCCATCTTTCATTAATACTTCCATTTTGCAAAAAGCATAAACCTGCTCAGTTTGGCACAGGTGCAAATGACTTAGCAATCGTAATCACAAATGTCCCATCATATAACTGCATTTCCTTCCTATTTTAATCAGTGCGGCAAATTAGCAATTGTATAAATGTGCAATTAAAAAACTTGCTGATATGAAAGCATGATAGAGAAACCTTCACTTTTGAGATGCCACTACCCTCCAGCTGAATATATCATGTTCAGTGCTATAGTTCTGTGACACACTATCTGGTTCACCTGTTTACTCTTTAAGAAATGTGCTGAGTTGTAACTTTTGTGCCCTATTGAAGAAGCAAATGATGCCTTCATTTGGGTGACCTCTGCAGGAGCAGAGATGATCACGTTGCTGCATTAGAGGTATCATGCATTGATCCAAGGTAAACTTTAGCTATCTCCACACTCAAGATCCTTTTAGACTGGGAGTAGCTGACCTAGCAGTGAAAGAATTAGCTATTTCTAGAGAAAGAAAAAAGGTTGTTTACCCTGCTTGTATTCCTTTATTTTCTTGGACAGATGATTTCAAGACTACAGACTTTCCTCTATGCTCTATGTAACGCTGATAAAACAGAAAAACCTTGTTGAGGACTGTGATCCTGGCTAACTCTTCCCCTCAAGTTACAGCTAATATTCTGACTGTTAGCACAAGGAGGAAAGGCATGTGTGTCCTTTGACATACACAGAAAGTTAAAAATTATCAACAAGTAGCGACAATCTACTGAGACCTATCAACACTCTTGAAAAGGAAAAGCGCATATATATGGGGGGAGGAAAAGTAATTTTATAAAGTTCCCTCTCTAATTTGTAAAATTAATGTTATGAAAAGTATTACTCACAGTTTCAGGGGCTCTTTTATTGCTTGTCCAAACCCAAAGCTGTTTCAAGAATGCAGTATGTGCATATTTAACATGCTTATTCCAGGAAGGAAACAGAGGTTTTTTTGTTTTCATGTTCTCCCACTTTTTGCAGCATCTAGTATATTAAAAATGTACAAACGCAAAGGGTATCTGTGAATGAAAGATTCTACCTGTTCTGTTTGTCACCAGAACCACATGTATTTTTGTCCAGACCTGCAGACTGCAGTAATGATTATTACTATCATTTTTGCAGATACAGTCCTACAATTTAAAGTCCTCACCAGTTAATGATAATATCAACCCAGAGATATAAATTCTAACCCAGAAATATTAGCAGAATATATACTACAAGCACCTAAATTCCAAGAAAAAAAAGTGCATGGATTCATTGCAACCTCCTTACAGCTTTAATCTAAAAAGTTCTTTAATACCAACATCAATATTTTGTAGTGTAACTAAAGGTGCAATTTTTAAAGTCTTCTGGAATTAAAATGGTCCACATGTGACTTTCAAAAATGGAAGCAGTACTCTAAACAAAGCCCCCGAATTTCTTTAAATACTTAATTTTCTCTGCAGAGTTTCCTGATATCAGCTTTCAGTTTCATTTAATGCAGAAAAAACTGCTGTCAAAATCCTGTCTGTACTATGGTAAATTATTAAGCAAATTAAAACCATACTATGACATTAATCCAGATCTTGGTTTTTAATTCTGTATACAACTTTAATTTTTACCTACTTGTTACAACATAAAGAGCTTTCAGTCTACCTTATTTTTGTATTGAGAATGTGTCACA
Source organism: Corvus kubaryi (assembly GCF_017639235.1). NCBI lineage: Eukaryota > Metazoa > Chordata > Aves > Passeriformes > Corvidae > Corvus > Corvus kubaryi. Next base: position 4,422,992 of record NW_024582075.1, read on the forward strand.
GTATCCTAACTAGTAAAAAGATGCTGAAAAATGAACAACTGCAGTTCCTGGCACCAAGAAGATCTACGAGTACTTAGAACTAGGAAACTGACTTTTGTTACTGCCTCTCACTCATCTTCAATACTATCCTAACTTTTCTTCTTCTCTCCATAAGCAAATCTAACTGTTGAAGCAAATCCTTGTTTCCCTACCACAGCCACTTTAAAACTCTCCCCTCTCTGCTTTAAAAATGCCTGTATCACACCAGACCAGGTTTGTCAGATTATCTGTTTACCACTTTTGCTAACAAAACAAATTAATCTTCTGCCCTGAAAGAACCTGTGAGCATCTGGGACAGAAAGTATATTGCAAAATTATCAAGTCGCTAGGAGCATCTTTTGAAGGCAGCTGTGGGTATAAAAGTAATTTTACAGAGTGGCATAAGGACATCATCTTTCCATGTCTGTGATTAAGTACCAGCCAGCACCAAAGATTTCAATATGTAATTCAAAATACAGCATGGAAATCTCTCTGGTTTCATAGTTCATACTGGTATAAAACTGGTTATCCATTAACCTAGTGATAGCTACCTGTCTTACATGAATGTGATAGGCCCTGCAGACTACACAGTACCCCTTATAGAGACAAATAATAAACATTACAAGTTTAGGTGGATTATTTATGCAAATAATTTGAAAATATCTTTAGAAGGGCCAGATGAGATGATAACCCAAGAAATTTCAGGAAGTGGAAACAGAAAATATGACATTGGAATAGAAGCCTTAGGAGAGGGAAAGGGAACAGGTTTCATTGTCCATCAGTATAACTATCTCCCTGTGCCCAGGATCCAGTAAAGAACAGCAGCAACAACAATCAGTCCATAAAAGCCTGGCATCATTCCTGTTCTTTCTTTCAAAAAATATTTCCCCCCGTTGCCCAGTGTCCTCATTCATCGCAATCATAAGATTTTATGACAGGACTTGCATTACTGTTTTCTCCTAACAGAGTGGCAGACAAGCAGCAGATGCTGGCTGTAATATCATCTCTAATATGAGCTGTTTCCATACTTCCCCACAGGTTTTTGTCTTCCACATGACTGACAGCTGAATTCTGTTCAAAAAGGGTGATTAAGGCTGCAATAGGTATGAAGCCAAGTTTCCTCTTGGATTCCCTTCTTCTTCCTGCTGTGCCCCATGTGGCTGACAGAGCTTTGCCATTGTGGAACAGAGGTTGCTGGAAGTGAATTCTTCTTAAGCAGACAAGCTTTTGTTCAGTTTTGACTCAGGCTTCCAGCCCAAACTCTTGAGCAATCTGCACTGAGAAAGGTCTCTGTGTCTGCAGTAAGGTTTGGGGGTGGGGTGGTTTGGTTGGGTTTGGTTGGTTGGTTTTTTTTGTTTGTTTTTTGTTTTTTGGGGGTTTTTTTGCTTTTTTTTGCTTGTTTGTTCGGTTTTTTGGATTTGTTTTTTGGTGGTTTTTTGTTGTTGTTGGGGTTTTTTGTTTTTTTGTTTGTTTGCTGGGTTTTTTGTTTGCTTTTTGTTCTTTTCTAGAGGCTTCCAGTCAGAGTCAATCTGCTACAGAGAACCATTTTCTGAAAGACTGTTTTCTGGGCAGAAGATCTTCATTATCTGCCTTGCACTAGCATATTCTTTGAGATTTACATGAAATTAGGCTTTAGATTTAGATGCAGATGAAATTATTCTTAGGTTTCTATACGTCTATTTCTTTATGTGGACCAACTGCAGAACAAATCAGGGTGGCAAACTGCATTCTTTCACTTCTTGTCTATTAATTAGTTAATTAATTCATCTTTTTACTCTGTACAAATGGGTGAAAAAATGGTGTTTACACATTAAGCTTTTCTTTCTGAAAAAGGAACACATGATTCAACAGTTCATTTTCTGTCACGGCCATAATGTCATCATGTGAAATCCAAGGTTGCTCTGTGTTCTAAAATAGTCACCATGTTCCACATCCTTTTGTGGACGTGTAAGAGGCCAAATAGTCGTGTGGGTTTTACTAATCCTTTTCCACTTCTCTTGTTATGACTTGCAGAATTAAGTATCTGCAATGTCTTTGCACAAGTCTACAAACTGAGACACTCTTTAGAAATACAATTTTTGGGTGCACTCATATCAGTACAATGTTCACAGAGCATTTTGTGTAACTGTTGAAAGAGTATCCCTCTTTCATTTTATTAGTGACAATGGTAGATAACCACTCCTGTCTTTTAGAAGTTATCATCTCTCATCTAAGTTTGAAGCATTTCTAGCCAGCCTTTACCTGACAGCTATTTTTGTTGAATGCTTTGGTGAATCATATAAAAACTGTATGTGCCTTTTGCTGCAATATGCACTTTACACTTGCTACTTTTCCAGCTAAAAAGAGAGGAGTGAGGACTAGAAAGGGTTCCCATGTTTCTTCATCTAACTGTAAGTCCCAAAATGCACATTCACCTCTCTCTATCCTGTTCTGCACAAGGCAATTTTACAACAGCTACAAGCTCCTGGGTAGCAGCTTTATTGTTATTATTTTCAATCCCACCTAAGACGCTTGCTTTTCCCCCTTAATCCTGTTTTCCCCATCCTCATTTCACCTCAAGAAATTCCTCTGCCTCTGACTCTTCCTCTCCCTCTCCACACAGCTACATGGGGTTTTTATCCTGAAATCATTTAATGGATGATCTTTGCCTAGACTTAATCTGTTACAGATTGTCACATCCAGGCTTAAACTCCTATTTTTTAAACACTTTGACAACATATTGCTTCTCCAAAGGCTTCTATTTCCTGTAAGAATACATGAGTGTACCAGTATCTCAAATAAAAGCAGCAAAACATACAGAACAAGTGAGAAAAGCCACAAAACAAAGCTCCAGTTGATTCCCAGTGGACCTGATTATTTTGCTGGAGTCACTATGAATGGGGAAGAACCATTCAGCTATATTGCAGAAAAGAAAAACTGAATTATAGAACGGTTTCAGCTGAAAAGGATATTAAAGATCATCCAGTTCTAGCCTCCCTGCCATGGGAAGGAAATGCTTCCACTAAGCACCATTTTCAAAACCTTCCTTGAAGCCCCATCCAACCTGGCCTCAAAGACTTCCAGGGCTGGGGAATCCACAGCTTCTCTGGGAAATCTGTTTCAGTGTCTCACCACCCTCACAGTAAAGAATTTCTTCCCAATATCCAATCTAAACACATACCTTTCAGTTTAAAGGCATTCCCTCTTGTCCCATCACTACATATCCTTTTTAAAATTTCCTCTCCAGCTCTCTTGCAGGCTTTCTTAGAAACTGGAAGGCCATTAGAAAATTGTCTTGGAGCCTCCTCTTCTCCAGGCTGAACAACTCTAATTTTCTCAGCATGTCATCATAGGAGAGGGCTCCATTCCTCTGATCATCTTCATGGCCCCTGTCTGGACTTGCTCCAACAAGTCCGTGTATTTCCTGTGCTGTGCTGAGGACTCCAGAACTGTACACAGTGCTCCAGGTGGGGTCTCACCAGAGCAGAGGGGCAGAATCACCTCCCTCTCCCTGCTGGAAATGCTGCTTTTGGTGCAGCCCAGGATATGGCTAGTTTCCTGGGCTGCAAGTACACATTGCTGGGTCATGTCCAGCTTCTTGCCCACCAATAACCCCCCAAGACCTTCACCCAAGGGCTGCTCTCAATTCATTCCCTACTCAGCCAGTACGTGTGCTTGGGACTGCCCTGACAGGTACAGGATACTGCACCTGGCCTTGTTGAACTTCATGATGTTCACATGGTCCAACCTCTCCAGCCTATCAAGGTTCCCCTGGATGGCATCCCTTCCCTGCACCATGACAGCTGTCCCACCCAGCCTGGTGTTGTCAGCAAACCTGCTGAGGGTGCGCTCCATCCCACTGTCCCTTGTCACCAACAAATATGTTAAACAATGCTGGTCCCAAGGTTCCCTGATGAACATCGCTCGTCAACAGTCTCCACCTGGACATTGAGCTGTCGACTGGAACTCTCTGAGTGCAACCATCCAGACATCTCCTTATCCTTCGAGTGGTCCAGATGCAAAATCTATGTCTCTCCATTTTACAGACAAAGATGTTGTGTGTGAGTGTCAAATATTTTGCACAAGTCCAGGTAGAGGAGGCCAGTCACTCCTCCCTCATTCACTACCTCTGTAATCCTGAGATAGAAGGCCACAAAATTTGTCAGGCATGGTTTGCCTTTAGTGAAGTTTGTCACCAATCACCTCTGTATTTTCCATGCACCTTAGTTAGTTTCCAGAAGGTTTGGCTCCATGGTTTTGCCAGGTACTGAGGTGACTGACCATCCAGTAGTTCCCTGGATCTTCCTTCCTTTTTAAAAATATGGATTATGTTTCCCCTTTTTCACTGGACTGCCATGATTTCTCAAGTATGATGGGTAGTGACTTAGCTACTTCCTTCACCAGTTCACTCAGGACCCACACAAGCATCTTGCTGGGTCCTTCAGGTTTCTTAGATATTTTTGAACTTGACCTACAGTGGGTGGTTCAGGGTCTCTCAACCCCTGCCTTCACCTTCTGCAACTGGGGTGGTGTGACTGGAGAACTTACTGGTGAAGAAAGAGGCAAAAAAGTCATTGAGTACCTCAGCCTTTTCCATACCCTGAGTAACCAAGTCTCCTATATCCACCACATTTTTCCTAGTCTTCCTTTATCACCGGTGTACCTATAGAAGCTTTTCTTATTGCCCTTGATGTCCCCAGTCAGATTTAATTCTCTCTATTAGCTTTTCCAACCTAATCCTGGGTATTCAGACAATCTCTCTATATTCCTCCCAGGCTGCTTGTTCTTGCTCCAAGTCTCTGTAGGCTTCCTTTAAGTGTTTGAATCTGTCCAGCAGCTCCATGCTCACCCGTGCACGCCTCCTAATGTTTTCACCTGGCTTCCTCTTCATTGGGATGCTCCTGAGCCTGAAAGAGGTGATCCTTGGACATTAACCAGCTTTCCTGGGGTCTTCTTCCCTCCAGGGCTTTATCCCATGGCAGTCTACCAAGCAGATCCCTCTAAGACAAGACAGCTCCCCCAAAGTCCAGGGCTTGCTTTGCCCCCTCCTCTCTGCCCTAAGGATCTCAACACCACCATTTCATGGTCACTGCAGCCCAGGCTGTCCTTGAGCTTCACATCCTGCACCAGCCCCACCTTCTCGGTGAGAACAAGGTCCAGCACAGCACCTCTCCTTGCTGGCCTCTCTATCACTTGGAGAAGGAAGTTACCACCGAGGCATTCCAGGAAACTCCTGGGTTGCTTAATACCCTGCTGTGTTGTCCATCCAACAGATGATAGGGTGGCTGAAGTCCCCCATGAGGACCAGGGCTGTGAACAGGAGGTAATTCCTATGTGCCTATAGATGACTCACATCCCCTGTCCCTGCCATTTAATCCTGGCCCATCATCCATGCCCAGGCAGAAGTCCATGCACTCCGAGCTTGTCATTGACATAGAAGGCAACACGTCCTGCTCATTTCCCCTGCCTGTCCCTTTTTAAAGAGGAATATATAAAATATAGACAATTATTATTGGTTTTGGTCTTTTAAAATGTGTCCACTATTATAAAGCCACAATATTGCTTCAAATACTTTCAAACAGTTTCTGTAGGGAGAACGATGTATTTTATTAGACCCATTACACATAGTTGTAAAGATAGTAAGTTATTAAGTATTATCATGGCTTAATCCCAGCTGGCAGCTCAGCCCCACACAGCTGCTCACCCATTTGCCCCTAGTGGGATAAGGGACAGAATCAGAAGGGTAAAAGTGAGAAAACTCATGGCTTGAGATAAAGACAGTTTAATAGGCAAAGCAAAAGCCACACATGCACACAAAGTGAAACAAAGAAATAATTCACTCCTTCCCATGGACAGGCAGGTGTTCAGCCATCTCCAGGAAAGCCAGGCTTCATCATGCATACGAGTGACCTAAGAATACAAATGCCATCTCTATGAACCTCCCTCTTTTCCTTCTTCTTCGTCTTCCCTCAACTTTATATGCTGAGCATGATGTCATAAGGTATAGAATATCCCTTTGGTCAGCTGGGGTCAGCTGTCCCAGCTGCATCCCCTTCTTAGCTCCTTGTGCATCCCAGCCCACTTGCTGCTGGGGTGGGGTGAGAAGCAGAAAAGGCCTTGGCTCTGCATAGACACTGCTCAGCAAGAAAAACACCCTGAGTTATCAACACAGTTTTCAGGACAAGTCCAAAACCCAGCACCATACTAGCTACTGTGAAGAAAATTAACTCCATCCCAGATGTTTTATAACATGTTATAAGTACCCTAAATCTGAGGGAATAAAAGTGCACATATGAAAACACAAGTCTTTCTTTCATTAGGTAAAGTGTAAGAGGATTATCAAAATTCAGCCATGACTGGGAGAAAAAAACTAAACAGAAGGTGAGCCACTGGGAGGAGTGCTTTGGAATCTTAAAATGCTTCATTTAAAATCTGGTCAGGGCATCCTTTGGGCTTCCTATCTAATTCAGCCAGCCTTTCATTGTCTCTTAGGGTTTTTCAGCCTTTCCCCAGATCCCTCCCCTTCACACCATCCACTGAATTCCAGGTTTGGACTAACAGGAATTGATCTTTCATACACCCTGAGCACTCCAAGTCCTAATGAAACTAAAATAATTGGGGATGGTCCTACTGTCGCCCCCCAGCACTATATGCTGTGCAACAGGGCTGGAGAAGGCACCTGTCTCTGGAGAGGACTGGGAACTGTTAATGTCAGCCAGAGATTGCTGAGAGCAGGTCACATCTGCCACAGATGCCAGAACAGAGAAATGTCAGACATTTCCCACGGGGTAACATTTCTTCATTTCCCATGAAGCAGCTTTTGCAGCTCCCTCCCTGCTCAGAAGATGGGTGCTTGTAAGCCTCACTGCTGGAGATTTCTGTAGGTTATACGCACGGAGTCCTGGTACCTAAAGCAATGTGCGGCTTTCACTGCTGCACTGTGAGACCAAGGTGTAAGCCTTCAGTGTTATGTTCTGTTGAGCCATGCCTACTTTATGTATGGCCAAGATTGCCACTATTTTACTTTAATTTTTTAAAAATTTTGATATCCATTTATCACTGAATTAAAAAGAAAAGGAAAAGAGTTAATTTGAAAGGATGAAAACCTTACGTACAGAAAATACTTTGAACAAAAACTGAGAAGAGGGAACTAGAGGAGTAGTGATTTTAAACCAAAAGAGGGTAGGTTTAGACTGTATTTAAGAAAGAAGAATTTTACAATGAGGGTGGTCAAACACTGGCACAGCTTGCCCAGCAAAGCATGAAGTGCCCCACCCCTGGAAAGACTCAAGGTCAGGCCGGATGGGGCTCTGAGCAACTGATTTAATTGAGGATGTGCCTGGTCATTGCAGGGGCATGGACTAGATGACCTTCAAACGTGCTTTTCAACCCAAACCATTCCATGATTCTATGGCTCTATCAAGGTTGTGGTGACCAAGAGCTCCCTCTTGTGTGTTACAGAACGAGCAGCAGTCCGAGTCTCTGCAGGTCTCGCCTCGGGCCGGTAAGTAAAAACTTTTTACAACATTTGCAATTATGTTGAGTCCCCTACCTTGTCTGAAAAGAAAGAAAGCAAGAAACAAACAAACAAACAAAAACCCACCATGGAACGGACATTTTGAAACAAATTCTAATCCATTCGACCTTCTTACGTACAAATATATCTTTGAAAATCCAAGGACTGTGTTTATACGAATACGGGTTCACAAACTGTTCTTGTTAGTAAGACTCAGGACTCTGCAAGAGTGCATGTGGGGTACTTCAGATGGTAACAGGGGTCACAACTTTCCCAACAATCTCCCTTCTTCCAACTCCTTGCACTGAGCAGCCTGTTCGTCTGGGAAGCTATACCTGTGGAAATACAGTAAATGCTTAAGTTTGGGTGCACCTAAATTTGGTTTTCATCTAAAACATTTACTTGAATGTGTTATTTGCTTGGTCTATTATTTTGAAGGTGTTTGGGTTTTTGTGTAATCAACTAACATGAGTGTAGACAGTAGCGCACTGACTTTTTAGACTCAAACAAGCTCATTTCATGTTCACTGCAGTTTTGAAAACATGACAACAGAGGTTAGAAAATGCACTGAACCTTGAAAAAAAGGATAAATTCAAGCAGCTTTAAGGTCTGGTGATTTTTTCCTCCACAGCATGACTCTGCACAAATCACACTGAAACGGTGTGAAGAAAATGTGTTAGTATACTTGACTGTCCTTCAAGTGTTTTTTGCAGGTGCCAGCATTATTCAAGGCTGCTTTTTAAAGTACGAAGGACAGTGAAAAGAAAGATTAATTTGTATTTTAGCCTGTCTGGTTTATTTCAGTAATTTTAGCCTATCCAAAATTAAGCACTATATTGGGAAGAGGAATTAATATCTTGATATCAAGGTCTATTATTTATATAAAATCTGCCAAAGCAAGACCACAGCAAAGGCTTTTAAAGCTGAGGTACTTAAAATGGGGAAACTTTACCATTTTATGTAGTCTGAGTAGCAACATAAACCATACTGTGGAATGTGCTTTAAATGAGAACAAAATTAAAATTATAAAGTGGATTTTTTTAACTGTAACACACAATCAGATTTCTGGAAAGATATTAAAGGACTGTAAAGGTGAAGAACAGGGGTTTTTATGTTTTACTATTTAAAAACAGGAAATATTATTTCAGTCATAAGACCTTATTTTATAAGTCTGCAATTGCATCCGTATCTACAACCTCTAACATGGGTAAAAGGTCTGTAACTACCTCAGGAGAAAAGATTAGAAACTTGTTTCAGCTACAAAGCAGAGAAGAAACACAAACACCTGAATATCCTGTATTTTGCAGATTTCTTTGGTTTTTCTGCAGTAGCTTCCACGTGTTTTTGAAGGAACGAGAACTGCTTGTACAACTACGGTTCACTAGCAGTCTTCAGAAGAGCATGTTTTAACTGTCTGCACAAGACACACATGCCTTGGACAATTTTAATTTTCCACAGACAGAAAGTGGTAACATACATTTACAAGTCAAATCAATGTAAAAATAAAATGAATCCTTGCTTTTTTTCTAGTCTTTGACTTTGCACATAAGGTAAAAAGGATCATTAATAAAGTCAATTGTCTATGTATACATGTATGGGGGAAGTTGTAATACTGACTTCTGCTTGCAAATATTCTGTCATAATAGAGAAAAAAAATCATAAAGATTTTTCTCAGGCAAGAACTATGCTGAGAGCACCTCAAACCAAGTCTCCTTGGTTTGAGGTGCTTAAACAGATTGTCTAGTAGGAAAAGAAAACTCTTCCTATGACTCCCTCTAAAATAGATTTCTTGAACTTATTATATTTATTTAACTTCTTTCAGTTTCAAGCTGCAAAAGAATTACTGAAATTCATAAGCAGTTCATATTGCTAGTAGCTAGTTCTCAGTTACTATCATGATTGCTACATATATAAAACAATTAATCCTTATCAAATCCACACCAGATGAGCTACAAGCACACAATACAATGGAGTTGATGCTATGCAGTTAGTGCTGACATCTCTGCTTGTTGGTGGTCCTTAGTCACTAAAGGGGACCAGGCTTGAGAGCTTCCTGCAAGCAGTTTGCCTTCTTCACTTAGTTGATGCATTATACTCTCTGACCCCCCTCCAAAAAGAAAAGGATGTCATTTCATCTGTTCTTGCTGATTTTTTTTGGGGACTGGGATATCTTCTGGGTTTTTGCTTATTCTGCAGGTGTCACCAGACTTCTTTCTTGCCTGCTCTGTATTTTTAGCCTTCTGTTTTCTTGTCTGATTATTTGGTGATAGGTTTCCAATTGTCATTTCTTAGGTAAGCTTCATTTTGCCCATTTAGGGAAACTTTAAGAAAACAGCTGGAAAGAATTAACTAGGAAACTGTAAGTTGTACATGATCACTACAGTTCCTGTGAAAAATCACAGATTAAGTCCTCCTGAAATGTATTTCTTGCCACATGAAGGAGAAGATGATTAGGTGATAAAGTTCTTACAAGCCTGTAGTCACTGGTTTCAGTAAAATGGCTGGAGCTGCATCTTTATGGCCCAGATATATAACCTGCTTTTGAGCTGTCTCAGCTATCAGCCAACACTTAAATGCCATCTAACATAAAACAGTGTGTTTAAATGAAAACAGCAAGTGTCTGATTAATTGTATGGATGAGGATTAATTGTAGATGGATAATGTCTGCCTCAGCTGCTGGGGGGGAGGTGTGTTACTTGGTAAAGCATCTGCCATCTCACTTTAATCCACACCTGCAAATCTACCAGAGCCTCCAACATACGAATTTTGGGTACCTCGGTCCTGTGAAACCCACAGTCCTCAAACTGATGCCCAGGTTTCTTACACAGTGCTGAGGACGAAAATCACACGTTTCACAAGCTAGTGCATGACTTGTCTCTTCAAGGCTAGAGGATTATGCAGCAGCACCCGTGTGGTGCCTCTTTTGGCAGGAGGTACTTCATGCAGGTTCAGCCCTCCTTCCGGAGGAGCAAAATGGGTGACCAGACCCACTGCATTACAAGCTCGTGCTCCTGCCTGGGAGGTTTGAGCTGAGTTTTCCTTTTCCTACTTTGCCTGATTTGCCACAGAACTTAATATAATAAGAATGGAGGACATCTTTGATTTCTTTTTTTGAGTTTGTAAAAATAAGTGAGAAAGGCTGAGAGAGTTGGGGCTCTTCAGCCTGGAGAAGGGGAGGTTGCATGGAGACCTCATGGCAACCTTGCGGTATCTGCAGGGGCCTGCAGGGAACCTGGAGAGGGACTCTTGATCAGGAACTGTAGTGACAGGACAAAGAGTAATGGGTACAAACTGAAAGAGGGGAAACCTAGGTTAGACATGAGGAAAAAATTCTTTACTGTGAGGGTGGTGAGACACTGGAACAGGTTGTCCAGTGAGGTTGGGGATACCCCAAACCTGGCAGTGTTCAAGCCCAGGTTAGATGGGGGGCCTGAGCAACCTGGTCTAGTGGGAAGTGTCCCTGCCCACGGCAGGTGGGCTGGGACTCGCTGATCCTTAAGGTCCCTTCCAACCCTTAACCCTGTATGACTCCCATGACTGCATTTACTGGGATAGATCTTGAAGGCCGACACTCCTGCAGTCAGAGTGAGCATTTTGATCGATGTTTTATATATCTGTTTATTCATTCATCTTATTCAATCTCTGCAATGAACATTTAAGGACCTGCGAAGCAGAACTCTCCAGATTCCTCCCTGTGTGTCCTGCTTCTCGGAGGTCGCTTCTCGCGTGCTCTCGGCCACAGCAGCCCGCCATTTCCAGCTTTAGGGCCTAGCGCTCAGACGGACCCTCCCAACACTGAACCGCGGGCAGTGGCGCTGAGCGAACACCCAACCTCCCGTCGGCGACACGACAAGGGGAAAGCCGAGACCGTGCCCGCCGGAGCCCGCCCCCTCACCGCCCCCTTCCCCGCCGGTCACACGTCCCGGAAGCGCTCCGGGAAGGCGCTTCCGGCTGCTGCTGCCCGTCCCCTCGGCCACGCCGCGTCCCGCCCGCAGCGCCCTCAGCCCCGCAGCCCCCGCCGCCCCGAGCCGCTCCGCGCCCTCCTCGCCTCTCCCCGCGCCGGGTGATGCCGCCGCGGAGCTCCCGGGGGCCGCTGCCGCCCTTGCTGCTGGTGTGGGCGCTGGCGGCCTGCGCGGCGCGGGCCTCCGAGATCACGTTCGAGCTGCCCGACAACGCCAAGCAGTGCTTCTACGAGGAGATCGCCCAGGGCACCAAGTGCACCCTCGAGTTCCAGGTACCCGGGCGGGGGGAGCCGCCCCGGGCGTGGCCTCGCGCTGGCCGGGCTGGGCCGCGGCCCCGAGCCCAGGCCGCTGCCGGGGAGCTCTCCCTCACCTCCCTTTCTTTAGGGAGTATTTGGGAGCAGCGCCTGGCACCGGAGCAGCGGCTGGATCCAATGAGCGGTTTCCAGCTGGACTAAGGAAAACTGCGGGAGCGACTGGGAGGCTTCCGTGTAGTGCAGGGCTGAGTGGGGCACAGAGCTGGCCCTGCAAACTGGCAGTGTCTGTGCCCTGGTCGCTGCCATGTAGTGCCCCACCTGAACAGCGCAGAGAATACCTAAAGCACACCTGACCAACAAGGTGCCGGAGACGTAGTTTCCTTGTGGTTTGTGAAGCATCGCCAGGATGAGCATAGTATATCTTAAGAGCTAATGTTTAGTATTCCAGAGTACAATTCAGATTTGGGTTACATACTAAACAGTGAAAGGGTGATAGGACAAGCATGCAGTACAGCATCACTGTTTTGGTGCCTCTGAGTGTATTAGCAGGGTTGGAACCTTTCAGTCTGTCACTTCAGTAGATGAAGTCAGTGGCAGTACGCAGCAGCATGAGACAAAAGTCATCCCTGATGACTTTTTGGGGGCTTTTGAAAGGACTCTGTGACTTTTTTGGGCTGACTTTTCTTCCTGAAGTCCTGTGCTTTCTAGTTTCTTGGCTGCTGTCCCATCAAAGTATATTTGGGGAATGTTGCTGCCAAATATTACGATGTTACTATGTCCTCTATGTTCTTGGTCCTGGATATCTTTTTCCCTACCCAAATATTTCTTGTCCTTGACTGTTTCTTCTATAAAGTCTTTTCTGTATAGTACTTTCCTTTGCAGTTTTGAAGTGGGAATCACTGGACAGATAAGCCTGCTGTTGCCACTTTTACTGGTGACCAGAACAGGGTTAGCACTGCTAAAAGAAAAGTCTGGATTTGACCAGCCACTGGCAGGCTGAAGTGCTGTGTGAATGTCCTTTGGCAGTATGTCTCAAGGGCTGACACAAGGTACAGCAAGTTCTGTGGAAGGAATCCTAGGGGAACTTCAAAGCCCTGGCCAATCTTTACTGCCTCTATGTAAATCGACATTTTCAGGGTGTCTGTGCAGCTGAATGCAAGTGACTCCCATGTAATTGGTAAAAAGCACACCCTTATCAAATTGTAGATTGTATTTTAAAAATGAAGAGCTGTGTTATTGCTTGCCAATTGGATACTTGTAAAACTTTGCCTTTGTGGAGGAGCTGCTGTTCCAGTCTGCTGTTATTTCAGTTTTACCACTGACGTCATCATTTTAATAATCTGGTACTTCAGTAAACTGATGAGCCATTTGGACTGAAGTGCAGATACAGACACTAAAATATTTCAGTGATTTCTGCACGCATATGAAATAAGTCTCTTCCTCCTTCAGCGTGCTTTATCTAAAAAGTAAAAAATTTGCAGCAAGGATAAAGTGTAAGACTGCTATGTAAGAGTCATCAGAATACCACCTTGTGGACACCTAAACTCCTGATCAGTCTTCCTGTAGAATCCAGGTTGTAATACACTGTAGACCAACAGTAATCAAAGCCTCAAAAACCCCTTTGGGACAATAATGAAGTTTTGAGTCAGTTGCAGGCATTATCCGGATGTGCTGGTTTTTGGAAGAACTCCCATGTGTAACTGTGCAGGAGGGAGGTGACAGGTCTCCCAGAGTCTTGCTCTGTTGTTAGAAGCAGATAGGGAAACTGGACAGATTGGAATTCCTGTTCTACAGGTCAAACACCATTCCTGCAGCCTAACCCAGCTGATACAGTAGGGCAGTTACACTCTTCTGGCCACACAGGAAGGAAGTATTTTGCTGCATGTTCACAGTCTCAGCTGGATGAATCAGTTCCACGAAGGACTTGTGTATACAAATGTCAGACTCATTACAGTCATGTCTTTGCTGTCCCGTGGAGTTTCATCTACTGTAGCCTTTGCTGTTGTACAGTTATTAATAACAAAGTAACTGAAATTGGTCTCCTAAAGGGTTTGAAAATACAGTTGACATTGCATATGCTGAATTTAAAGCATTTTAAATTATCTTCTGTGTGTTGTCCATGGGAATATAATTTTGCAGACTTGCTTTGAAAGATTCTCATTCAAATGAATGCATTATATTTTAAAACACTTATCAAAGCAAAAAGCTTTGCAGTTCCACCTGACAGATCATACTTCTTAGAAGAAATATATCAATGTCCATTTTTTTAAAGAGACAATTTCTTGGTTTTTGTTTCCAGGTGATCACTGGAGGTCATTATGATGTTGACTGTCGGTTGGAAGATCCTGATGGCATTGTACTGTACAAAGAGATGAAGAAACAATATGATAGTTTCACATTTACTGCATCCAGAAATGGAACATACAAGTTCTGCTTCAGCAATGAGTTCTCTACTTTCACACACAAAACTGTGTACTTTGATTTCCAAGTTGGAGAAGATCCACCACTGTTTCCTAGTGAGAACAGAGTAACTGCACTTACCCAGGTAAAATGCTGTTGTATTTGACAAAAGTTGTTAGGTGAAGGCATTTTTTTCTTCAAGTTCAGCTGCATTTGTTATCTATGTCACTTTTGAAAATAAATTAATTGAAGCTTTTAAAGTACTCTAAATTACTACAAATAGGCTTTCTTTGTAATGATAGGATTTGTAGAACAAAAAACAGCTGAGAAGCAATCATCGAATGTTTAAGAGGAAATTAGTTCAGAAACATAAGGCTACTATTGTTTGGGGTCTTCTTGTTGGGGTGGTTTCTGGGGAGTTCTTTTGATTGTTTTCTGTTTGGTTGGTGGGGTTTTTCTGAAGTTTCTAAGGAAACTTCCTTTTAATGCCTCAGCAGTGTCCCTCTTGATGTGTGGAATTTGCAAACTAAATATTGGTGGAATAGGGTTTAAAAAAATTTCCAGGCTCTGGAGAAACTGGGGATTGTTTCTATATTTAAAACAGGAGAGTTTTTTTAGGAGGAGGACTCATTTAACTACTGTTTTTTAAATGGAGAAGAAAATTCTAGCAAAATAAATTAATAATGTCAGCTGTATTCATCTGGCTTCTACATATTTGTTTTTTTTAAGTCTACAAAGTGTCGGAGCATCACTGTTACTATATTTTCAGGATTTTACAGTTATGTACCACCTCTACACAATCTAAATACATTAAAACTTCCTTTGGAACGTTTAATGAATTCCTGCAGTGCTATATTTTGTGTTCAGATTCTTGATACTGTATCTCTTAATTTCTTTTCCTTGCTTCTCTGGTAAGGAGGTTCTTTGTGCAGTTCTGGTCAGGCTTGTGGCATGACCAAATTTGGGCAGCCTTTCATGGGAGTAGTTAAAGGTAAATCCCTAAAACCAGTGTGACCTTGTTTAAATCCCTTGTGCAGATCAGGTTGTTTCTACATTTTACCAACAGCAAAACTTAGTTAGGGAAAACTCTTTCTGAATTTTGTTGAGCAGATTACCTTAGACTTGTTCAGACATGTGTCTTGAAAGTCATCAACTTGAAGATATGGTGAGACACAAATATAAGTGACTGAGAGCGGCCCTATAAGGGTGTTAGACCTTTCCTTTTATGATAATTTGTGCTGTTCGATCTTCAGGAAGTACTCATGTTAAGCCATTAAAGAGAAACCTAAAATTGTTAGTAGAAAATAAGTCTATTGAAGATGTATTGACTAATCTCTTGGTGATCAAAACACGGTGAGGAGTACTTTTCCTTACAGAAGATAAAGTGAAAGTGCAAGAAATTTATATAAAAATGACCTAGGGCTTGGAAAACCAATAATGCTTTTTTAAAATGAAAAATTACAATGAAATTGGGCAAGTTTCTAAGTATTTTTATATGAGTATGGTACTGAGTGTTCAGGAGCACTGAAGGATAGCAATTGTCCCTTCCCTAACCACTTCTTGTATACGTGACTAAGAGAATGGTCTCTTGACAACAGAACAGACATTGTACAACTTGAGTGAGAATGAAGCAATGAAGAACGTCATATTTGTGAAACAGAAGCATTTAATATATGCTGTGTGCATATTAGTATTCTAAGCAACTGCTTGTTTTCCTGTGGAATTAACAGCTGGAGGATCACTGACATTTCAGAAATGTCTCTGATGTTCATTTTGAATCTAAATATTAATTTAGAATTTTTTCATTCATTCTCAGAGCTCTTTACTTTTTATTAGATCTGTGGTTTTGTCTGCTTCTGTATTTAACAACACCACATTTTTGTGTGTAAAGTTTGATCAGTAAATTTTACTGTATTTACACTATTTCAGTCTGACATTTGTCTGAGTTAATTCTTAGCTTGCAAAGTCACATGACTCCTCATTTTAAATACCAAAGCACAAAACCACTAGAAGTGTTCTTAATTCTGTGTTGTGTATTTGTTTGTTTCTGCAGATGGAGTCTGCGTGTGTTTCAATTCATGAAGCTTTGAAGTCTGTCATTGATTATCAGACTCACTTCCGCTTGAGGGAAGCACAGGGCCGCAGCAGAGCAGAGGATTTAAACACAAGGGTGGCCTACTGGTCAATAGGGGAAGCAATCATTCTTCTTGTTGTTAGTATCGGGCAGGTGTTTCTCCTTAAAAGCTTCTTCTCGGATAAAAGAACCACGACAACGCGTGTTGGATCGTAACCAGTGGCGGTAATGTTTCAGGTGTGTTACTCACTAAGATTAGCAGTTCTCCAACTAACTGTAGGTACAGAGGTCTGAATATATGCAACATTCAAATGTGTATACTCCTCATCTCTTAAAAATCACAAAACAGACAGAAAACATTATGAAAGGGACGCATAATTTGAAATATTTTTAAGGATCCTTTGGCACTTAAGTGTTTCAATTCCTATATTAAAATATCTGTCAGTGTCTAGTCTCTCTTTATTTCTACTGATACTAATCCAATCCAAGTATGATTTTTACCAGTACAATTAGTCATCTGCAGTGTAACACTTTAAAATAACCCAACAGTCTAGTGTCTGATCTGAGAGATGATATATATGGAAATCTCATTTGATTTTAATTTTCAGGCTGAATATCTTGGATTATAAAAATGAAAATGTGATTAACTGTAGTGCACTGATTTGATTTTGCTGTTTTAAAAAAATGCAATCACACCCCTTGCTTATTTGTAAAATTGTTGAAAGCTTGGCACTACATTGTGGTTCACTTTCTTCATCAGCCTGGAAAGTCTTCATCTTCAAAATTTGCTGAATTTTATACTTCATTATGATTGCTTAAACATACATTTCTTCTGTATTAAAATAAATACATTTTCTCTTTTGCTACGTTTGTTTTACTGAAGAAATTGTAAGCTGAGACTACTCAGGAAATCCACTTCTGCATACGAAAGAAATCCAAACTTCCAAGTTAATGTAAAAAACATGCAGTAGAATAGGGAGTCTTGTAACTTTGTCATTGAAACTGTGCAGTACTCACATATGCTGCTGCTGCCTTTTGGATTTAAGACCAGAAGTAGCTTGGTTTGTTAAGCAGCACAGCACCAGCACTGGTTGAGGTTATATTATGTGTTAGGCACGTACAAAGCTTTTTACTAAATTGTTTTCCTAGTAAGAGGGCAATTTTATATTGATACTATTGCACAAGTGCTGTAAATATTCCTCTGTGTGGTGCACTGAGACATGACGGCCTTGTGCATCTAATTGCCACTCTATTTTGTTAGTGGTCAGGAAATGTTTTAAATATTTCAGGTTATATTTTTGGTAGAGTTATTAGAGTTGCATTGTTTTCACTGCTCATGTCTTCAGTAGCTTACGTACTGTAAAGTTCTGTTTTATTTAGTTGTGGAAGGTAGTAAATATATGTACATGCCCATAGCTTGAATTGGGCTGGTCATAGTTAGGCTAAACTCCTTCAAATGGCTCTGAAAGAAAAAGTAGGCTGACCAATTCTTAAATGCACACAAAATTAAAGTGAAAAATTTGTGATGTATTACTAGCTAAATCAAAAGATGCTTCTTGTACAAGTGCTCGTCAAGCAGAGAAAGAGTGCTACACCCTTATTAATTGCTTATATTATTTCTAGTAAAAATTTGAAATTACATGTTCAGGTGACACTTGAGCAGTCTGAAGAATTGATCTAAGATGACTTGATTTTAAAATCATGTCATGGCAGAAAAAAATAAAAGTGTCCCTACTCTGTTGTGGACTGAATGACTGCTCTTTTGGAAACTGAAGGAAAACATCAGACAGCTCAAAGATTATTTAGAAAGTCATGGAGGTATTAAAAATCTTTTAAGTAAAATTCAGGATGTAAAGTTTTGCTGTCCTGTACTGAATTTTGAATACTGCAGTCTTGTTTTGGGATGCAGGTTCCCCAGAAATAGTTAGACCCACTAATACGAGAAAACAAAAGAGTTTGCTTTTGTCTTGCGGTACAAATCTGTGCCTGCACACAACATTCTTGATTGTATCTCTATGCTTTCTTCTTGTGTTTCAGCAACTGACGTCTAGTACTTTTTGTGCTGCATTGCACACAATAATGAAGCAAGTGGTACACTTTTGGTTCAAGTGTCAAAACATGATTAGTTTGCTAGTGTTCACTATCTCTGGAGTTTGAATATTAGTTATGTATCTTTAATCACATCAAAGGCATTTGTTTTAAGGCTTGAATTGTGTTGGGGTTTTTTTCCACTGATTTGTTCTGTGTGCTGGCAAAATTGGTAAATAGTGCTATAAAACTGATGATGATCAGCTATCGCATGTCTCTTTATCTTTCATAATGTTTGAATGTGGGAAGTGGACTGTTCAATATTAGTCCCACTGCAGAGGTTTAGCACACTTGACTTTTCCATTGAAGTTAGGTGTCTGAACCAATGCTCTGGCATCCTGCTGCCTAATATGCAGCACCAGCTTAACAATGCCTTTTTTTTTTGTGTTGTTAAAACCATGGCACAAATACACATTTAAACATAGCTGTATATAGTTTTTAAAATAACTGACTAAATAGAATATAATAAAACACATGCTAACACGCAGTGGGTGAAGAAGTGCATTGTGACCTTTGGTTAAAGCTGCACCTTTTTAGTATATGAGCAGTTTGGTTAATGGTGTGATACACAAGAAAACACCCTGCGTTAAAGGGGATATAACTGTGTTTTTAATAGCTAAATGCTCTGGGTTTCAGCTATGCGTTGGATGTTTTATGTTTACAAGACTTCTTTTTGTGTCCTGAAACGTCGGTTCTTTAGTTTGAGGGCATGGGGGGAAAAATTTAGTTTGAATAAGACAAAAAGCAGACCCTGTGAATATTGTATGGGAAAATAAAAAATTAATATATGAATGTGGTCTGATTGTTTTGTTTGCATATGGTTTTGGGAAACATTATTCTTCAAAAAAGCTTTGCATCATAATTTGAGTAGTCAACTTGTGTTCTAACATACTACGGTTAATCTACCCCCTGACACTTGATCATTACTTCTGTTGCTGTACATCACAAAGGTTCACTGCTGTTCGTAATCAGCCGTGCTTAGCAAGGCAGTGTGGTTACTGGCTCTTTGCTCAGCACGTCACTAATGCAGGCAGTCATAATCATAAATCTCTTCATGTTGGAGCAGAATTCAACTGCAGATGCCAGAAATTATTTGGGATCTACTGCATCCTTTCGCATTAATTCTGCAAATACAAAGTTATGGGGGGAACTGGAAAGGTGCCTTCAATTAGTGTTGTCCAATTATGAGTTTTGAACTTCAAATAAGCAGTAACTAATTGTGTGATATGAGGTACTTTATATTGCATGGCTTAGGTTTAAAGAATAGGTATGGTAGGCATCATTGTTTTGTGTGGACACCTTCCAAAATTACTCCTAAGTCAGTTGCTGTATATTCAGAAAATTTCAAGACTATTTATACAGGAGTTGGATTAAGAAAAGCTTTTGTCTAGAAGTGGGTAAGTGCTCTGTCAGTGATGTGTTGCTGTTATGGTCAAGTAGTTGTCTGGGGCTTTTTCAGGTGCATGGCACCCATGATTTAAAGTAACTTAAGTTGTGGTCTGAAGTGCTTTTCTGCTGAAAGCTGATAATCCTACCAAAAAAAAAAAGACAAAGTGAATAAATGAGTCAGTGGATCAAGTGACATGCATCATGATGATGAAGGCTTTAATCAAGGAGGAGGTAGAAATGTGCTCTAGACCACCACAAATTTAAACAATTCCCGGACTGCCAGGCTACCAGAGAGCACAAGTACAGCAGTGATACCATAACCACCCCGTTCAGGGGCGAGAGGAAACCAAGAGTTTAACACAGGCCCTAAATGAGATGGATGCAAAGTCTTTCTCTCACATTCTTCCCCTTGACTTGCAGAATCAAGTTCCAGAAAAGCAAGGTTATGCTCTGTGCGTACTGAGGGTGCTACCAATTTAGATCAAGTTAAGTGTTGTGAGACATGTAGGGAAGTGGTGACTCAGCTTAGCTTAGTAAAAACTCTGACAGTGGTAGCTCTCAAAAGGTTCATTATTTGTATTAAAAAGTCCATGTTGCACTCCACAGGGCAAGATGTTATGTAAACTTAAGGTGGTTACTTCACAACACTTCTAAGCAGATTGATTTGGCTCACTCATACCTTCTCCCCCACCTGCTGACAGGAACCAACATACATGTCCAAGTGGCCTGCCAGCATCTGTTGTGTGCAACACACTTTTAAGCAAGTGGATGGCCTTGTGTGTCCATGTTTTATGTTTCTTATTACAGGCTGTTTTGCTGGTGAACTAACAGGAAAGGGAGTGACATGAGTTATGCTGTAGTTTTGTTGCCAGCCTCCTGTGTTCAGGATGGAAAGTCCTCAAGTGAGTCATCTGAACTGTGGTTTTACCAGAGTGCAGAAACTAATCCTGAGAGGAATACCATGTTCCTTAATTTCACTGCTGATCGTTGTGTGTTTGGGTATCAGTAGAGGCCATTGAACAGAACTTCTCCTTTTTGTGATCTGAGTCTCACTGTGAGATACTGTCCAGCTCAGAATATAGCACATGAGAGGCAATACAGCAGGATGCCATCCCTTCAATAGCCTGCACTGTTCAGGTGCACATTCCATAGCTGAATGTATTTTTTGGTGTGTTTCCCCCAGAAGGATGCAGTGACCTCCTGCAGACAGTATGTAACAGCATATGGTCCTTTAGCAGCTGCACCTTTGAGAGGCCTCTGCTTGATGGGGTATTCCTGGCTTAAGGATGAACCTTTATGTTAGGGATGGTATCTATATCCCTATAGGGATAGGACATTCTGTCCTAAATTTATGTACAGGGATTTTCCTAGCACCAAGGACAGCAGATTTGTTCAGACCTTACTGTAAATGAATACAAATTACCAGAAAGAAAGTATATGAAGAACCAAAGGGAAGCATTTTCTTCCTGGAAGAAATCAAACATGAGGAAAAAGGGGTTGGGAAGGTTAACATTGATATGAGTCAAGCTTTTTTGGCACAGCACTGTTTTTTGCTCTTGTGTTTGGAGAACACAATACCACTAGGTGTCAAGAAAGTAACTCAACAGGGACAGAAAGAGGGGGTAAAAGAGGCAGAAGAGAGGGGAAAGAAGGAGGAGGAGTTAGGGAGTAAGAAATGACAAAAAGAAGGGAGAGGACAGATGGGACAAAGCAGAGAAAGGAGCCCATTTCTGGGCTCTGTGCTGGGTTTATGAGGCTTGAGGAGTGTCCAGCTTGCTCCCTATGGACAAGAGGTGCTCCCTCTCCTGGGATGCTGGTAGCTTTTGGTGGCTGCTGCCCCCAGTACAGGTTCACTGCACAATCTACAAATAGCAGCTGAAAATCACACCAGAATCAACTCTTCTTGATGCATATTGGCACACATGTAGTGAGGAATTCAATGAAAATTGCCCTGGGGGAACTTAGAAGAAAGATGTGTCAAATGGTGGGCGAAAGATGGAAGAACAGGTGGCTGCTACGGGGAGGGAATGTGAAGGATAGAGGATGGTAACAACCAGGAGGTGCTGTCACCTATGAAATACTCTGCCTCGCCTAAAACGAGCTGTTAATCCAGTGATACAAATCCCCAGTGACTGCATTTCTGTGTCAGGGACTGTCTCGAGCTACTGACTTAAGGTAGTCAGCTGCCCACCAATTCTGCATGTCCCTTTCACTCACAGAGATGCCTAAGACATTTAAGAGCTCACTTATTACCACACCACACTTGCTCTTCTCTGGATCAAAAGCCCCCAGAATCCAAAAATTCACAGAGCAGAAAATGAGTCCATATTTCATGACTTGCACAAATCCCTAGGCCAAACCCCTAGTGACTACACCTCATTAGGTGAAATTGTGCAGCAAATGGAATTTTCACGCTCTTGCAACTCTCACCTTAGAAAGAAATTGCTTGAATTTCAAAATGCAATTAAGATCTTCAAAAAAACATTGGAAAATAATGCTTTCAGGCAAAATATATGGCATTTGTCAGTCTAAATACTGCAGTTTAATTTCAGTTATAGACTGTCAGGATCTACAATACATTAGAACAGAGCACATGACAGGATGTCTAAAACATTTCTTTCCTCCAAGTTACTATACTTTCCTGCAAGAATACTCAAAACTTCCCCTTACTTATACCCCAAAACCCCAAGAGGTGAAAGCTGGGCCTCCTGCAGCCAAGAGTCCTGCACCCAGTGCAGTTAACAGCAGAGGAAAACACTTGTGGGTCTCCTGGGAATCTGTATTACTCTGTAGGATTGGGCTCAGGACATCTGTTTCCTTTCCATAATATTTTCTCATGACTCTGTGTGGAAGCAGGACTGCTATAAACTAGGATTGCTTCTGAGCACTTCACTGGAAGCAGTGATTTTACTGATGCACTTTTTTGGAAGTACACTGAATGCACAGCAATAAAGATACAGGATGAATGGCACATGTCTGAAAGTGTAAATTAATGTGCTCCATGAATGCCAAGACAGAAACGTTGCTGCCTACCTTCAGCTCATCTCTATAGGACTGAACTTTCTCACCATAAATCCTGACACTAGCGCATGATAAAAGAATCCGATTAAGTACAAAAGTTAAATAGAAATATTGAACTTCTGGCAGTCATAGAGGTAAAGCTCTATACAGGGAAGGATGACTGATTTAGAGCAGGGAGCGCTAACAGGCTCATTGGTAACACATCATCTTTACAAATACATAAAGAAAACCACTGCCCATGGGTGATAGCAACCAGGTTCTGCACTGGAAGGTATTCAGAAATGACAGTCTTGGAGTGTCTTGCTGTAATATGAGAATTTCAACGTCTGAAGTCACTGCAGAAACTACATCTCTGCCTTTCATTTCCACTTACTGGCAGACCAAACACTGCATTGTAGTAAGGAGATCCCTGCTTGCTGAATACAAACTGTCACTTGACACTCTCACTGCCTTTGGATGTTTGGATAGGGAAGGCTCTGATGGGCTTTTTCATATTCAAAAAGTGGTAATGACAAACCCCTTCATCTTTGTCATACCTGTGGTGCATACTGATACAGCCCAAATTCCCAATAAGCTTAGACCAAAAGCCGTTCTGAAGTCATAACAAAAGCCCCAGGAGAGTGGGGCTAGCCTGGCACTTAGGACACCTGGGTATGCCTTCTCCTCTTGAGGCCCTAATCCCTCCTCAGGAGATCTATGCATTTCATGGCACACAGAACCATCCACTTCCATTGAACTCCTAGGAATATGGCAAGATAAAAACAGGGATCATTTGGATCACTAAATCATATCTCCTTCAGATGCATCAACCATGAAATGAGCATTTATGCAGGAAGGGCTCAAAGAACATCCTCCAGCCACTACAGCCTTCAGCACTTAATAGCAAGTAAATGGCCTGTCATTAAAATACAAGCTCACAAGTCTCAGTGGAGATTCCCCAGACAGTAGTCCACAGGAAAACCTTTAGTAAATCTGAAACAAAGGTTGGTGATGGAAAAGAAAGTGGAAAGAATGAAATTCTGAAAGACCCAGAGCCGTCACACCCCCAGGCTTGCTCACTCAGGTCACTCTGCTGGAAATAGCAGACCCTACACAGCCCTGCACAACCAATTCACAACTCCATGCTTTCAAACTTTTTGTGGTTATCCTTCAGAGCCCTTCACAATCTTTGAATCACCCAGATGTGGACACCCAGATGGTGGTACAAGATGGTCAGAAGAAACAGGTGCTTTTGAATGGGTATTTCCTCTCCACATGACAAAGATTAGCTCCTTTTACATGAGTTTGGAGCAAGAAAGGTTCTTTTTTCCCCATTCTGCAGACTAGGCAGTGGATCAGAGGAGGGAAAATCCTTCTGTCTCAAGTTCATCATTGAGCTTGTGGAAGTAACTCCAAGGTAGTACCAGAGTCGGGCTATGGAGCAAGACTGTTTCAACTCCATCTCAGCTTCCAGATTCCAGGACAGCACAGCAACCCTCCTACACACTCTCAGACTCATTTTTGTTCATGCTTTCAGCCCACCCAGGACTGCATGGCTGGTATGGATTAAATCACTAGGAAGTGGGAGTGAAGGTTCATGGAGGCTACGAAAGAGGGAGAAGGGAGGTGCAGCAGTTTGCTTCCCAGCACCTTGCTGGTGCCTGCAGGAATGTAAAGCATTTTGGAGGTCGTGGTGATTGATGATGGTTCAAAACTGTTGCACAGTGTCTAGCTCTAGCCTTGAGCCATAGTTGTAAAGGTTGAAACACCATCTAAAGGACAGAAGACAGCACTGGACAACCTGTCTGAGGACAGTGGTGCATCCCAGGGATGCCTTGAGGCAGAGCAGGTGGCTGCTCATTAATTCCAGCTCCTCAAAAAACCCATTTATTTTCGGTACATTTACCTTCCAATTTGGCTGATTTGGCTGATTTGGCTGTCAGGATTTTTCTTCACACCTTCATTGCCAAAAACTGCTTTCAGGTGTGAAAGAAACACCCAGTCTTTGGTCTCTAGCGTTATTAATGCAGGATAGCAAGTGGATGCAAGGAGCGATCTACTTATTTTTCTGCCAACATTGAGAAACTTGCAAGAACAAAAGCTGTTGCTTGATGGCTCATGAAATAAGGTGTTTGAGATAAAACAGCGTGATAGCAAACTCCTGAAGCTGAATAGCTGGGTACTCTGGGCACATCTTTACACTTTCTAGATCAAGGAATAATACTTCCCGTGCTCCACCAGGCACTCTGAGTAAAGACAGGATTCCACAGTTTTTATGTAGCTCTGACTTTGAGTTCTATGTGTGTTCCCTTGCCATTTTCCCTCAGAACAAGTGTATACATTGAAGTTGGCTTGGGTGTTTCTGAACTACAGTGCCCTCACTGTAGTTTTGCCTGCCCTGTGACTGGGCTGTAAGACTTCTGTAAGATTATTGCTGTGCATTTAGAACCCAAATGAAGGAAGATGTGTTTCCACACCAGTAGCCTGAAGAGGAGGCCTTTAACATCATTCTAGAGAGCAGAGAAGGACAAGGGAACAGGTCAGTCTGGCAGTTTTGTGTAGGGCTGGGCAGATGGAGAACATGAGTATAGGCAATGTTGAGGTTGCAAGGTCAGATCTTTCCCAGACCTAGGCAAAGGACAGAAACTGAGCAGCACTGCTAACCACAAACAGGGTGAGTGCTGTGGCACCAGGAAAGGTGCAGAGCTGAAGAGACAGGACAATAGAAATTATATTAGCTGAATTAGCAGAACTACAGAAGTTCAACCAACACAAGCTTTCCCCAGATGCCGCACTCAGGCACTCAAAAAGGCAGAAATCCCCTAAAGGTTGGTATTGCAGGAGTTGGGATTGCTTCACAAGGGATAGTTTCCTACTGGTGGCCGTGGCACAAGAATCTGCTGCTTGTGCAGAGAGGGTATTTGTTTACTCAGAGAGCTCTCCACCTTACAGCAGCGGAGAGTAATGCAGAGAACTTTGGGAGAGTTGTAGGGCAGTAGCAGTATTCTGAAACTTATGCTCTCCTGAGGCTGCCTGAGTTTCCTGCACAAGAGAGCAAGGATTGCAGTACATCTTGGAGGAGCAAAGAGCATAAAGAACAGCAAGGAGTAACTGATGCTGTCAGAAAACTCTGTTGCTAGACCTGGGTGCCTGTGCTTGGGAAATTAGATGACAGCCAGCTGCTGGGCACAAAGGCAGCAGGCTTTGTGTAACATCTGGATGAGAGGCTCCAGGGTCACAGATTGGTATTTTGGTCCATCTTTGTTCCATTGATGCAGGTAAATGGAAGGGGCCAGGTTTTGGCCATCAGACAGGTGGCTAAGGACGAGGACCTTGAATTCTAGGAAACACTGTCAATTCCATGTATGAAGCCAGGAATATACAGAAATCCAGAGTCTTAGTGCCCAAATGAGATGCAGAGAGCAAGGACTTAGATCCATGGAGCACTGGGAAGCCTTCAGGAACAAGAGGAGTCTGAACAAGAGGAGAAGGCTGCACTTTGATCTTAATGAAGTGAGACTTCCGGCCCTAAAAATTCAAAAGCTCCCAGAGGAATATTTAAAGTAGAAGCTGGGGGAAAGCAAACAGGCACAGAGGAGCATGCAGAGCAGACTGATGTGATGTTAAAAAGTAACAGGATAAAAGGATATAGCTAGGGTTTGATGCCCCTTGGGAATTAAAATTAAATTAAAACATGCAAAATTAAATGCTGGTGTCAGGGCAAAACTTACAGGTGCTGGCACATCCATACATGGAGCCCAGAAAAAGAAGTTAGGGATGCTGAAATGGTCACCTTCAAAGAATAATGGCCATCTCGAGAGCTGGGATATGGAGGATCAATGGGATTCAATGTTACCTTGCTGCCAGTTTCATAGCAGGGAAGTAGTCAGTGCCCTCCCTCCCCTCTGCAAAGCTCTGGCCAATGCCCGCCTACCTCCCCACGTGCCAGCAGAATACTCCTCATGTCCATTGAGTGCTCTTCTGCTCCTACAGGAATGCTGCCCGGGAGAAGGACAGGGGCCTTCATGGCCCATTCCCACTGGTACAGCTCCTGTGATGCCAGCTGGTGCCTGTGCCAAGCAGGACACGAGCAGGTGGAGAAGGGGTGACTGCCAGTGACTCCAGTGCCCACAGTTCCAGTGAGCCCCTCCTTCTCTGAGCAGGGATGGGGGCTTCCTGTGATGCTGGGTCATAGCCAGTGCCCCCCATGTGCAGCTCTGCTCAGTATTAACTGGCCCCGAGGCAGCACTCCCCATGCCCAGGAGGCCCAGAGGGCTGTCTCTGTCCCTGGTGGTCACTGGGCACAGCTGAAGCCAGATGGAATGTTGGTGGGATGAAGTTACTGAAATGCTTCAAAAACCTTCCATGCACCCACCTTCAGTGTGTCAATGGACAAAAGTGGGAAATTAAAATCTGCACATAAAAGAGTGTGGCCAGCAGGACCAGGCAGGGATTGTCCCTCTGTGCTCAGCACTGGTGAGGCCACACCTTGAGTCCTGTGTGGCCCACAGCTGTGGGCCTGTTACCAAAAATCAGTAAGAATAAAAACTCCTTAACACTAATGTAGACTTAAGAAGCAGGCATTCTTTATTCAGGTGGATGCATGAGGGGATATCTCCTCCAAAATCTCATTCATGCTGAGCACAGAGAAAGCTCCAGTTTATATACTATATTTTACATACATATTGATAGGTTTTCCTAGGAGAAACATAGGTATGATACTCTTCTCTCTGAAGCCATTAACATATGTTCCCTCCCCTCTGTGCATGTGTTCTTCTGTCCTGGGGGTCTCTTTGGTGATCCCTGGTGATTGGGGACCCCAAAGTCATACCTGATTGCCTGGTGAACTGGTAAAAGTTGGCACAACTGCACTGGTTGCTTTCCAATTCTTCCTACAGAGTAAGCATTGTGCAGTTTCATAGGTCAATGGTTTTTGAAGAATAAGCATTGTATTAACCCACCAGGTGCAAACAACTCTTCATCTGGCAACAGGCCCCTCACTGCAAGGACATTGAGGAGTGAGTCCAGACAAAGGCAACAAAGCTGATGAAAGGTCTGGAGCTCAGGTCCTACGAGGAGCTAAGTGAGCAGGCTGTAGCCGGGCAGGGGTTGCTCTCTTTCTCCCAGGTAGCAAGTGACAGGATGAGAAGACACAGCCTCAAGCTGTGCCAGGGGAGGTTTAGGTTGGACATTAGAAGGAATTTCTTCACAGAAAGGCTGCCCACCGAGGTGGTAAAGTCAGTGTCCCTGGAGGTGTGTAAGGAAACATTGAATGTGGCACTCAGTGCTGTTTTGGTTGACATGGTGGGGTTCGTTCACAGGGTGGCCTCGGTGATCTCAGGGATGTTTTCCAACCTGACGGCCTCCGTGACTCTGTAACAGCGGAGCCATTACAGCGCACACTACACAGCCCGCAGTCCTGGCGCGGGGGCACATCGGTACCGGCGGCAGACCCAGCGGCGCTGCCCGGCTGGGCCGGCAGGACGAGACGGAATCGGGCAACAGGGGCTCCTTTCACGTCTTGTCTCTACCTCGAACCACCACACAGACCAGCCCCCGGCACACGCCTGCGCCGCGAGCGGAGCGCGGCAGACGCGGCGGGGCGGGGCGCGGATCGCCCGGTGCGGCCTCCGGCCCGGCCCTCCCCGCGTGTGGGCGGTGGCGGCGGCGATTGGCCAGGTCCGGTTCCGACATGGCGGCCAGCGCGGTGTCCAACCCGTCCCAGCTCCTGCCGCTCGGTAACGATGCGGAGCTGGGGGCACCCCGCCGGGGCCCACCCGGGATCCCTCTCCGGGCCGGCAGCGGCGGCTGCGGGCCCTGTGCCGGCGCCTGGCGGGAAGCGTGAGGGCGCGAGCGGCTCGCGTCAGGCGGCGGGGCCCGCGCGCGGCCCAGGGGAATATCGGGGGTCTGGGGCGGGAAGAAAAGGGGGGTGGAGTAGGGGATAGGGTGTGGGGGTGTTGGGGTCTGGGGGTGCGGCTGAGGTGGGGTGTGGGGGTGTGGGAGAGTCTGAGGGAGGCCGGTGGGGGTGGGTGTAACGAGGTCGGGAGGAGGGTGGTTTGTGTGGGAGAATGGAGGGGGAGGGTGTAAGGGTGTATGGGGTGAGTCTCTGTTTCTGTAAAAGGCACGAGAGACTTGTTTTGTAGAACGTATTCTTTTCTGTGTATCTGCAGAACTTGTGGACAAGTGCATAGGCTCACGCATTCACATTGTGATGAAGAGCGACAAAGAAATTGTTGGGACACTTCTAGGATTTGATGATTTCGTCAGTATCCTTTGATGGAACTTTAAGGCTGTATGCTTTATGCTTTGGCCTAATTAATTTATAGCTCTTGAGAGTTTTGAGTTCACTGAATAGAACCTTTTTATATGGATCAGTTGTATTATTCTGATATTTTCAATTTTCAGGTAAAATCACATTTTGGTATAAAATGAAAATAGCATTAAATGCTTTTGTTTTAAAATTCTGGGTGTTCTTTTCCTTGAGACTGGATTTTCAGATATGGTGTTGGAAGATGTTACAGAATTGTAAGTATTTTTTCTGCCTCTTGTTGCTATTTAGTGTTTGCTTCACTGAGGCAAAAGACTGTGTAAGATCTGCTAGCGAAGTGTTTTTATATTTTTGGAATACTTGCCAGCCGACTAGTTTAACTTTGGACTTAAAACTGTTCAGAAAGTGATCTGTTCAGGACAGCCATGTCATAGAGTAGCTATTGCATGATTTATGCTTGTGTGGGGATCCTATGTGTCTTAATTTTGCATGGCTTGTGTGGCGAACTTTCCAGTAGTTCATTTGATTTTACACTTCCTTAAGTCCTAGGCAAAGATTCAACAAGGTAGCAGTCTTAAGGATAAATATTTTTATTTTGTCATGCCACGTTGATATGTCATATTCAAGAAATTGCCAAGCTTTAGAGGGTGAATACACATCTCCATGTACTGAGTAGAAGAGACCTTTCTAGATGCCAGTTAGCTTTCTGTACCTAGGTGGTCCATTTATTAAGATCATGCTGCAGTGTGGCTGGTTTATTTGTTAGTTCCAACAATGGTCACCTTAATGCAGAGATTTCTGTTGGTTCTGTGGTCAAAACTGATCCATTGTCCCTGGTTCTGTGTTCTTATTTGCTGTTTCTAATTCTTCTTCAGTGAGATCACACCTGAGGGCAGAAGAATCACAAAGCTGGACCAGATTCTGCTAAATGGGAATAACATAACAATGGTAAGTCATCAAAGGCATGTGTTGATTTTCTGTACCTGTAAATTGATCAGTGATTGTATTCAGCTACTTTCAGCTGCACTTTCTGTTACATCAGGAAGTTTCAAGTAGCAGCTGGGGCATTTGTGTATATGAATGATACTGGAAAGTTGACCTTTACTGCCTTACTCAGTATATGTTGCATTTTACAAAAGAATAATTAAAAGAGCCTGGTCCTGATTTTGTTTTGGTGAATGTTTTTCTGGTCTTCACGTGTGTGAGGGAGTCTCTGACTTTGTAAGAATCATAAAATCACCAAGGTTGAAAAACATCTCCAAGACCATCAAGTACAACCTTCGACGAAACACCACCGTGCCAACTAAACCATAGCACTAAATGCCATATCCAGTCATTTTTTAAACAATTCCAGGGATGGTGTCTCCACCAAATGCTGTATCCAGTCATTTATTGAACAGTTCCAGGGATGGTGTCTCCACCACTTCCCTGGGCAGTCCACTCCAATGCCTTACTACCCTCTCAGTGAAGAAGTGCTTCTGGATGTCCAGGCCGAACCTTCCTTGGCACAGCTTGAAGCCATTTCCTCTTGTCCTATCACTGGTTGCCTGGGAGAAGAGGCCAACCCACACTTCACAGCCTCCATTTAAGTAGTCACAGGCTAGCTCTTCAGTGGCTTTTAACCCCTGAGTGTTTACCTGTGTACAGGCCAAGCACTCCTGCTTTCCTGCATGTACAAATGTGTCTGCTTGGGTGCTTCGTTGAGTCATCTGGAGATTACAATACCACATGGTGCCCAGAGAGCTGCACCTTTATGCATTCTGCCAAAAAGTCTGGAGGTCTGTTCGATTACACCAAATCAGTAGCACTAGGATTTTATCATGTGCTGATACGTACAGATCAGTACTGAAACAGTAATTAAAAGTTGTGATTATGCATCCTTGAGTTGAATTCTGCAACTTCTTAGACACCACAAAAGCAGACCTACAGTGGCTTTTTTGCTTGTCTGCATAGCTGGCCACAAAGCCTGGACTTCCAACACAAGGACATGCCTAATTTTGTGGGAAGAGGAAGGCTCAAGTGGGAAGACTTGAGTTGAAGTTGGCTCTGTATAAATGAGGAATTCTCTCCATTTTGTTGTTTACCTATCTTGCACCTCTGCATTGTATGTCTGAGCAAGTGCCATCCTGTCTTAATTTCTACGGCTTTTTCTGCTTTGGTTTTTGTTCTTCATGTTGAAAGGACAGCATATGTTCTGATTCCTTGTGTGGGGTGAAATTCCTGCCATCCAGTTAAGCTGGTGGTGTGTAGCCCTTGAAGAAGAACCTGGTGAATTTTCAGCAAGACATAGATATGTTTCTGCATTAGATCCCGTGTCTCTCTTGGGGAAGTATCTTCCTGTATCAGGAAGTCTATGCCTAAGACTTTTTCTTATTTTGGTCCCAAAACTAGTGAAGCTCTTTCTCTTTAGAAGCGCTCAGCTGCTTATGAAGAAGATATCAGCAAAAGGAGTGGTTAAACTTTTGTTTTTTCCCCCCTCATGTTTTTCCTTCTGTATTTCTTTTTCTGTTGTTCAGTTCTTTGCTTCCTTCACTGTGCTGACTTACTCCCTACTGCCTTTTTGGTTTGTGCATCTCTGGCAATAACTGACTTCCTCTGTTTGGAGAGTCTAAAATTGTGGTCTACTGTGAAGTCTCTATGTCCTAAAATGTTCGTTGTAATGCAAGAGCTGTCATGTATGGGTTTGTAAAACTCAGCTGTATGGTGCTAATGCAAAAATGTCTTACTCTTTTATAGCTGGTTCCTGGAGGAGAAGGACCTGAAGTGTGAAGACATGATACTCATCTATATTTTATATAGATATGCAAAATCTAAATAGAGATCTTGGGGTAGAAGTGTGTTTTGGTGTGGATTGTCTGTTTGCTTTGCTTACACACTTGACATTTTACAAAAGACAACTCTTAAAGAAAGGTGCTGGTGGTAATGTGGACTTTGTAAGTTGAAATCATGACTTTCTTGTAAAGACACATGAACCTCTTCTGAATAAAAGGCTTTTTCTTTCTTAGTTACTGTGTTCTGTTATGTAAGTGTACAGGTTAGATAGTTTTGTAACTACTTGATGGAGTAGAAAAATGACAAATATGTTTCAGTTGCCATCAGTCTTCAGTTTTTCTACATGTGTTGCATTTGTTTCTGGCCCAAGTCTGTATAATACACAAGTCATGAGCCAGGATGTTGCTGTCCTTTGACACACTGGCAGCACTGAGCTGAATGTTCTTTTAAAGGCGTGTCACTGGAAGCCATGTGGCAGAATTCTGTAGAGTTCTGAAAGCCCTTCAGACTGGGTGCATCTGTTTGATGCTCAGCAGCCTTTGGTACTGCGTCTGAGGTTCAGCTCTTGTGGACCATTTTGCTTTGCAGATGTGCTTCCTTACAGCAGAGGACCTGTAATGGCACTTGGCAAGTGAGAACAGACAGACCAGACCTAATTCATGTTCAGGGGCTAAAAATCCCAAAGGCTGGTGTTCAAACCCCACTGATGTCAGTGGTGGCTGCTTTCACCACTCAGTGATGCTATGTATACTCAAAACTGGGAGCTACCTGTGCCTGCTTGTGTGGTTTGGAACACTCGTTTTAGAGTAAACAGGAGTTTTTGGCTCCATCTGTTCTCCTGTGATACAAAAGCTTGACAGATACTGCAAGCTACTATTTTAGGACAATTTCTGTAAGGAATTGCTATTTTGTTGTGATGCCATGCTGCCAGTGCAGCTTATGCTTCCATAGTCCACCTCTCAGCTGGCTTCTGTGTGTAAATGTCTTTGGAGAGGAACCACACGTGCCTGCTGTCACTGTAGACAAGGAGGGTGCAGCATTGGCTCACATGGATGGGACGTGCTTTGCCTTCCCATCACCAGAAGAAAGAAGAGTTGAAGAAGG
The DNA here is from genome assembly GCF_017639235.1 of Corvus kubaryi. NCBI lineage: Eukaryota > Metazoa > Chordata > Aves > Passeriformes > Corvidae > Corvus > Corvus kubaryi. The sequence continues at coordinate 4,455,816 of NW_024582075.1, forward strand.
GGGCTCAGGAGCAAGATGCTGCAAGGAAGGTGCTGTACTGGATCTTTCTGCCTTGCTTAATCTGACAGAAAAGCTGCCTTCTGCTGGCTGGATCTGAGCTCACAAAGCAGTGAGAACCTCTTGCTGTAGCCTGTTAAAAGGGAGTGTGTGCCTTCTGGGTCATGTGTTCTGAATAAATGATCTACAGTTGCAATGTTTCGATTGTGTTGTGGCAATCTGTACCATTTACTCCCTGAACATGTTTGGTTTTTTCCTGTCTCCATTTTTTGCTCCACCTTTTTTTAATACAGATATTAAAAAAGATACATTTTTTTTAACTTAGGTTTGATTGAAACATCATCTGTGGGTGTTTGCTTCAAACACTTCCTTTCCTAGAAATAAGAAAAGTCTTTTCACAAGAAACAAGAACACTTCAAAGATTTGTACTCGGGGCAGCACTTCTCTGTTGGGGTACTGTTGAATAAAGTTATGGTTTTGTTCCAGTGTAGGCACTTAATTTCTACTTAGTGTTTTGAAAACAGTCATGCTTCTGAGAGAAGAAGAGTAGATCTTGGTTCAAAAGCAACTTTCACTCTGACAGCACAAATCTCTTGTTCTCTCAGGATTTTGTTGCCTTGAAAAAAAACTAACTTGATACTGCCTCAGTTCCTGCTTGACCAGTTGTGTTCTGTTCCACTCACTCCAGAAGTGCTAGGACTTAACTTTTAGGAAGACATTTTAATTCCTGATTCACAGGTCTGCAGAGGTGCATCTAGAGACAGTCTGTTTGTGCAAACACTGTTAATTCTTCCTAAGATTAAACATTTTTTCACTGTCAGCTAAGAATACAAAGTATTCCAGGTGTGTCTGGCTTGCTTTTCATTCGTTATTCCTCTGGCCTGTTGCCTTGGAAGTGCAGCTAATAAGCTTGTCTATTCAGTAAGTCGTGGTGGGTTTTGTTCTTCCTCCCCTAGAAATCCAAGTGCTTAATCATACTGCACTGTCTTCTTGTGGACACTGGTGTTCTCCAGAATAATATTTAGGGTGCCACCACATGTAGGTCATTTAAAATAACAACCTTAGGCTTAAAAGAGATAGAGAACTAAATGAGGCTTTAAGTTTAGAGCAAGGTAGCTGTCAGGTTAAAATAATTTTGCGGTTATGACATGCACAGTGGTGGTTCTATTCAGATTTATGTTTGTTTTACTTTCTATTTTTCTTTAGGATAGCACTGGTTGCAGTGGTCTTTAGTTCTACTACCTGGCTATCCATCTTAGTATGGAGAAAGATCCCTTCTGCCTACTATTTCAGTAGAATTGCTCATTTTGGTTTGGATGTAAATAGCCTCTGAGTAACCTCACTGAAATTATTAAAAAGACTCCTGTTAGTCCCGGATCACTGATAATTCTTAATACAGTCACTGCTTCCAAAGCATATCATTGTAATCTACCAGTCTCATCAGTAATGTGTCATTTTGCAGGTGTAACAGTATTTTGGTCAATTGAACTATAGTCAGACACAATGTAAGCAGAGAACACTAGAAGATTTATTACAGGTCCAATGAATCTGAGCTTGAGGCAGTTGATACAAGGAGTCAGCAAATATTTTCAGGAGCTTGCTTTGACATTTTCAAACTATCATAATGAACAGGAATCAAAATTCAGCTTTGTTTTGATTGGTGCTGCATTAATGCCAGGCCACACTTTTGCTTTCTGCTGAAAGAAAGGATGGATTTGAATTAATCATTTATCAACAGATTCTGCAGCTTAATGTCACTCTCATGAGGACACTACGGTTGGTTAATTAAACTGTTAGAAATAATGTCAGCTATTCAAAAACTATGCCATTTTATTTCAGAGGTCTTTGCTTACATTTGTACAATATATTGCATAACTCTCCATTTTCTGCAAAACCTAAAATACATTTCATGGCTTTTTCTATAAGCTTTTATAAGCTCACATTCTCTTGAAGCCTTCTCCTAGAAGTTCAAAATAAGCATTACAAATGAAGTATTTGTTGCTTTAATGGGAAAACAATTACAAGAAAACACAAAAATACACCTGCTTAATCCATTATGAAGAAACACTGCAAGCAGATTGAGTATGATCTTCATGTATAAATACTTAATACAGTTTGCTTGCCATTTCCTTTCCTTTTTTTATACTATATTTTATCAAAATTTTATAATACCTGTTCTATAGAAAAAATGGCAAAGTACTGTAGTTTCATTCCAATTAATGGGTTCTTAAAACCCAGAGTAACCTTTTTAAATTTAGTTCAAACCTGCAAATATTAGTAAGTCTTTGTTTGTTTGCTTGTTTGTTTGTTTTTGCTTGCTTCTTTTAATGGATCTTCATATTTTGTTTTCAGGACTGATTAAAAAGAGTGGCCCTCAGCAGCCATTAAGTGCAAAGTGATTTGGCAAGTCCTGCTGTCACCTGCATTCCCCTGGCATTCCATTTGGTGAAGAACTTGACATGGCAGCAGCCCCTGCACAGGAAGAGGAAAACACAGATTATGAGCGGTTATAAATAAGCAGTTAAAATGTTTTTCCATTCAACAAGCAGTGGTATATTGTCGTGATTTGGAATGTTACTCCCCAGTTCAGTGCTCCCACTGAGGGTCTCCAAACCGTGCGCAGTTGTTTGAACAATCTTCTGTACTGTTCAAATTTCCCAGAGGCTGGTGCATGGTAAGGAATATGATTTACCTCCTCAATACCATAATCTCTGGCCCAGAGGTCTATGTGACTACTTTTGAAATTAATTCCATTGTCTGATTCAGCTCTTTCTAGGGTTTCATGTCAGCACAGGGCTTGCTTTTCAAGGCCCAAGATGGTGTTCAGGCAGTGGAGTGAGGCACAGGGTATGTCTCCAGCCATCCAGTGCTTGCTTCTCCCATGGTCAGCACATACTGCTTGCCTTGGTAGGTTTGTGGGAGTGCAGTGTAATCAGCCAGGCCTCCCCATATTTATATTTTGACCATTGTTCCTCATACCACAGAGGCTTGTCTCGGTGTGATTGATTGCAGTGCATGTTTCACAGTTAAGGAAAATCTGGGAAAGAGTGTCCATGGTTAAGTCCACCCCTTGGTATGTTGCTTCTCTTCCCTGATGACCTGAGGTATCATGGGCCCATCGAGCCAGAAATAATTCACTCTTTTTTTTTCCAGTCCAAGTCTACCTGAGACACTTTAATCTTGGCAGTCTAATCCAACTGTCCATTATTGTGATATTTTTCAGTAGCCCAGCTCACAGGTGCGTGTGCATCTACATAATGTACTTTTACAGCCAACTTCTCTACCTGGGGAGTGATGTTTTGTCAACCCTCATCAGCCCTGGTGGGTTTACCTTTGTGCTGCCAACTTACCTTTTTCCATCAATCCAGCCACCCCCACAGAGCATTTGCTGCTGTTCGGTGGTCAGTGTAGAGGTAGAGCACTGGCCATGTCTCTTGTTCAGTGATATCTAAAGCCATCTGGAAGGCTTTCAGCTCTGCAACCTGACTTGATCCATCTTGTCCTGCAGTAGCTTCTGCGACTCACTGTGTCATACTTCATATAGCATCTTCACATTTTTGATTTATCCCCCTGATATGGCAGGAACTGTTAGTGATGAGGACATGATGCTGTTCTTTTTCTGGTGGCTGATTATATGGTGGGGCCTCCTTAGAACATGTTACCTTTTCCTCCTCTGATGATGATGATGACTGTCCAAAATTTTTGGCTTCCTTGATTTCCAAGATCCCTGGGCAATTGGTATTTCCTATTTGTGCTTGCTGTGTGATCAGCACAACTCACTTACTCCATGTGTCATAAGTGGCATGACGTGTGGCAGGGGCTTTCCCTTTGAACATCCAGCCCAGTGCTGGCAGTCAGGGTAGCAGGAGGAGCTGTGTCTCAGTGCCAATCACTTTGGAAGCAGCTCAAACCCCTTCATAAGCTGCCCGGATCTCTTTTCCTGGTGGCAGGTAACAGGCCTTAGATCTCTTGTAACTCTGAGTCAGGAACCCCAGTAGTCATCCTGAAGTCTCCCTGGGTACTTTTTCCAGAGACTCCAGGAGGGACCATCCTCCCCATCTGCAGTGTAGAGCACATTTTTCACACGTGCTCCTATCTTGACTGGCCCAAAGGTTACTGCATGAACAATCTCCTATTTAGTTTGTTCAAAAGCCTGTTATTGTTCAGCACCCTACTTGAAATTATTCTTCTTCCATGTCACAGGATATAGAGAGGGATTATTATCTGACCATAATCTGTAATATTCATCCTCCAGAAACCTGCAGTGGCTAGGAAAACCTTTGCTTCCTTCTTGCTGTTTGGTGGGGACATAGCTGCTTGTTTGTTCACCACATCCATTGGAATGTGACAATGTCTCCCATGCCATTTTAGTTCTAAAAGCTAGATTTCCTGGGCAGATCCCTTGAGCTTGCTTTGCTTTACGTCAGGACTGGCCTTCAGCGGGACCTGGATTATCTTCCCCTTTCTCAAAAACTTTGTTTGCTGTGTTGCCCCATACAATATTATCAATGTACTACAAGTGTTCTGGGGCCTCACCCTTTCCCATTGCAGTCTGGATCAACCCATGGCAAATGGTGGGGCTGTGTTTCCACCCCTGGGGCAGTCAGTTCCAGGTGTACTGGACGCTCCTCCAGGTGAAAACAAGCTGTGGTCTGCACTCTGCTGCTGAAGGAATGGAAAAAAATGCATTTGCGATGTCAGTGGTGGTACCACTTTTCTGCCCTGGGCTCCAGTTCGTACTGAAGTTCCAGCGTGTCTGGCACAGCAGCAGTCAGTGGTGGTGTGACCTCCTTCAGACCACTGACAGTCTATTGTCAGTCTCCACTCTCCACTGGACTTACACACTGGTCATATAGGGCTGTTAAAGAGTGAGCGAATCTTGCTGACCACTCCCTGGCTCTCCAGCTCTCAAATCATCTCCTGGATGGGGGTCATGGAGTTGTGGTTGGTGTGATATTGCCAACACTGCACTGTTGTAGTAGCCATTGGTACGTGTTGTTCTTTGACCCTCAGCCATCCCAGAGCAGAGGGGTCCTCTGAGAGAGCAGGCAAGATCATCATTGAGAGAATGCCTTTCCCTCACACTTGACAGGAGCTGCCTCCAGAGGCTGAGAGTTTCTGTGCTCTTCCCAATCCCCTTGTCAATGCCCCCAACCCAGGACAGAGATCCCAGCTGCTTGGCTTCACTGCCATCCAGTTTCATATCACATGCCACGACATCCCAGAATCTGAGCAGCCAGGTCACCAGGGGCTCTCTTGGCTGGTGTTTGAAACCTATTCTTATATCTCACAGCTCACCTGGGGATCAGGATCGAGTGATTATCTCTGGCCCTACCTCTTCCTCTTGTTTTGAGGGCTCTGTTTCCTCTTCATCCCTTGCCAAGTGAACTGACTTCATACTGGATTTCTTTTTCTGTATAGGGGTGACTGCTACCAGCAGGGGTTGTTCCTCTGGTTCAGGGGTGGCCATGGTGCCTGTTGGTCTGCTTTCTTTCTCTCCTCCCTGAGGGTGATGTCTACTGTTGAACAGTGTCCAGTAAACAGCAGCCAGGACAGAACACGTTGCATGAGTTCATGCCTCTATGGAGCTACCACAGCATTTTTCTGTTTCATATTTCGTCACTTTAACAGGCTCCTGTAGTTGTTCAGGGGTCAGCTGCCAAACCATTGGAGGAGAGAAGTCCTCCAAACACTGGCCTATATCCTCCCACATTTCATGCCACTCATTACTATCTTGCTTCAGGGCAAATCTCTGAATAACCTCCCTAGAAATCTTTCTTGACTCTAAATATGGTGTGCACCACACTGAGGAGACTTGGCAGACCTAGCAACAAGAACATGCTTTCCTTAACATCCAAATGGAATTCAGAATTCTTAAAAGCTGTTGTAAAAGGCCTGAAGGAGGAAAAGGGGGTGAAAGGCTGGGGAAAATCATCCTCCTCTTTTCTCCCCATAGACTGGATACTTTTAATAACGGACTCCCCAAGGATAGCGCCTTTGGTAAGGGTAGGAGAGCAACACTGAATACACATCCCCTATGACCCTTGGTATTATCATGTCATGAGCTGATATCAGACAGTGGAACAGAGCAATCCTGATCCCTCTCCATGCTCTGAAAAAGAGCAACACGATAGGCACATAGTGCATATATGGAAATGTACTGAGTTCTTCTGGCCAGGTTTTGGTACTGGGGGTTACAGGGATGGCTTCTGTGAGAAGCTGCTGGAAGCTTCCTCCCTGTCTGGCAGAGCCAATGCCAGCAGCCTCCAGGACAGATGTGCCACTGGCCAAGGCTGGGCCAATCAGAAATTATGGTAATGCCTCTGTGATAACAGATTTAAGAAAAAGAAAAAAAGTTATTGCACAGATACAACGGTGGCCAGAGAAGAGCAGGAGAATACTTGAGAGGAACAACTCTGCAGACACCAAGGTTAGTGGGGAGGGATGGGGGGGAGTTGAGATCCACCTGTAGTCTGTGGAGGAGAGCTGGGCTCAGGTGAATGCCGTGAAGAGGCTGTGAATTCATGGGAGGCATGTGCTGAAGCAGCCTCCTGGCAGGGACCTGCACACCTGTGGAGAGAGGAGCCTGTGCTGGAGCAGGTTTCCTGGTAGGACTTGTGACCCTTTGGGGGACCCATGATGGAGCAGCCTGTCCTTAAAGGACTGCACACTGTGGAAGAGTGACCTCTGTTGCAGCAGTTTGTGAAGAACTGTTGCCCATGGGATGGACTCACATTGAAGAAGTTAATGGAGAACTGTCTCCCATGGGAGGGCCCCCGTGCTGGGGCAGCACTCTTCTCCCTGAGCAGTGGCAGAAAAGAACTGGCTGTCCATCCCCTATCTCCCTGTGACACTGGAGGGGAGGAGGTAGAGCTGGGAAGGAGGGAGAGGTGGGGGGAAGGTGTTCTTGTTTTATTTCTTGTTATCCTTCTCTGATTTTGTTAGCAATAAATTAAAGTAATATCTCTAATTCTAGGCAGTTTTGCCTGTGATGGTTTTTGGTGAGTTGTCTTTCCTGGTCCTTATCTCAGTTCATGGACCTTTTGTTATATTTTCTCTCCCCTGCCCAGCTGCAGGGGGGATGATAGCGAGGCTTTGGTGGGTATCTGTCATCCAGCCAGGTTCAACCCACCACAGGATTACGTAGCACACCCACATGAACAGACCAAGAACCATTGTGACCAGTGGCTCTGTACCTAACACAACAAGTGCTTAGATCAAATCATTTCCAGCTCACCCTGGGCAGATCTGTTATTATCTCAACCCTTCAAGCCCTGCACTGGGAGACCAATGAGGCTGTTGTGGTTTAGGAATGGCAGTCCCCAGTTCAGTGCCCCCACTGAGACTCTACCAAACTACACACTGCTCTCTCTTGCTCCCCACTCCCTGCTGCAGTATGCTGGAGAGGAGAATTGGAGGAAGGGAAAGTAAAGATCATTGGTTAACATAAGAACAACCTACTTGAAACAGCAATGAGATACAAAACTGAATGATAACAGCAACAATGCTAATGTCAAAGGCTATAAGAAGAGAAACACATGTGGAAAAAACCCCCCAGATAACAGACTATATTAGACAGCTTCCTCTGCCACATTTTCTTGACCAGAAGAACTTCTTCTCTCCAGAACAGAGTCCCTTTTCCCTGCTCCTGGCAGTGATGTGATGTGGTATGGAATAAACTAGCCATGCTTCCTCCTGACTACTGCAAAAAAGCAACGCTGTCCTGGTGAAAATGAGGACATACCTAGCGATGAAAAAGAAAAAAACCTCTTTCCCCTACTTTTGGTGTTGTTGCCCCTTGGAGCCCCGGTTGACCAGCCATGCAGATCAAGAGTCCCACCAGAGGACACCAGAGCTCATTCCTGATGCACCAACAAGTCAGCTCTTCTCTTTCTTTCCTCTGGGAGTCGGCAGAGATAGGACCCTGTCCCAGCACTGAATCTGCACCTGCTCTGGCAACCAAGTAGCAACTGCAGTTCCCGTGCAATGGCTGCAGCCATAAAACCTTACTGTATCTTCAGTCTTTCTTCTTGTACTCAGTGAACTCTTAAATGCATACATGAACTAGACATAGAGAAAATGATCCGTCTAACACTCGTAGCAGAAGGCACACTAGAACATTTCCTGCAGCAATACTTGTGGCAGCTTCAGAAAAATGAGACATTTCATTGATTATCTCCCTTACATTCTTGAAATAAATCTCTAAGCCTAAGTGGAAAGCACTAAGTAGGTGCACAGGCAATGCTACAGGAGATGTATCCATAGCTTGATGAAAAGTTAGAAGTTATTAATAACCCCTATTTGCTGCTTAGAAAAGTTTATTTTCTGTATATTTTTTCCTGTATAAAGTAGTTCTGCCTTAACAGAATTAACTAGATTGACTGCCTTGTTTTTTCCCTTACATCATCACTGGGTATCTGATTCAGACCTTCTGAAGGTCATAAAATAACTGTAGCCAGTGTTTTCAGAAAAAAGCAAGCATAAACACACTCCTAACAGCACTAATCTTCCTAAAGATTATTCAACTCTTGTTAAAATCTTAGTAACATGACATGCAATTTAGCCCTCTAAAAGTAGATGTGAGTTCCCAGCACTTACTTTCCTGCTCTTTTTTTTTCTTTAAGTGCTTTTTCCGGTCAATGGCAGCCAACTCAGCTTTCAACAACAGGTAACGTTTCCGGATTTCCTGCATTTTTGCTTGGAGAACTGTTATGCGCTCAGCGCTACTCAAATTTTGCAAGTCAGCTGCAAGTTAAACAGTATCTGTTAATTATTGCATTGCAGCATTTCCCATGCCTTCTGAATTTCAGCAAAGGGGGAGGTATTCAAATCTTGGTGATGTGCTTTGATGTAGCAGGCAGCAAAGCTGAGAAACAGCACCTCCTGTTTATTATCACAATCTTGACTGACACAAACACACTGAAACGTCTTCTTACAAGAAATACTAAACAAGTCCTGGTTCATTAAGGCAAAATGGAAAGGGAAGATTCAAAAATCAATAATCTAAGAGGCTGAACAAGAAACAGAGAACGAGGATTAAAAGAGCAAGAAATAAAAATATCAGGATTTATGACAAAATTAAGCAAACTGAGGATGGAACGGTTTTAAAGGAAAATACCCTCAAAACCAGAATATTCCAAAAGCCTTCTTATAGTATATCTCAAGACCACAAGAGGCATGTTTCAAAGAAGATACTTACACACTTGAAAACTCCATTTGCAACTTTTGGGCAAATGATTATCATGTTCTTTTAGATCAGACTCCCTCTCTCCACTTTGCCCACATTTTCCTGTGAGAAGGTAGATTGTTAAAAAACAAAGCAACCTTCCCACCCAACCCAAAGCTTACCAGGAGCTGTCTCACTCTAACATGACAGAATCCATCCTGGTGTAGCAGCTTAGCACACAGCTCTCTGCACCACTGGTGCCCAGGTACAGGACCACAAACCAGGTCTGTAATGGGGCCCCTCTAATTCTGGCATGCTGGGAAAGGAAAACCTTGCACTGGAAACACCGGCCAGTTAGTTGTTGTGCACATAGACTCAGATCTGTTCTGTGGATTTATGGGAACCAAAGTCCTACAGACCTACAAGGCTGATAAAAGTAGCAGACTGTGGCTCCACAACCCATCCCAAAAACTGGCAAGTATGTTACTGAAAGCATTTGCGCATGAACATAAGGAGGCAGGGTAGGGACACACCTCCTGGGAGGAGATTCTTGAATACAATCCAGCTGCTCAAGGCTCGTATAGCCACAGTCCACTCTACTCTCCAACTGGATCATGACAGCAGTGCACTTACTGCTTTAGAATCACAGCCATAAATAAATTGCCTGCATCAGAAAATAAGGCAAAGAGGCACTGTAATGTGTTCATGTAGGTGCCAAAATTATCCACATCTCTAGTTATGGAGCTATATTTCTTTTAAAAGACTTTGCAAGACTGATTATTACATCCTAGCTCCTTTTGACCTTTTTTAATATTCATTGCAAGCAAATGACATGGTACTTTCTCACATTTCATTTCACACTGATCTGCTGTACTTACTACTTTTATTCTTCTTTTTGATGTTCACAGAGGTTTTGAGGCTTGTTTTCTGCTTTTTTGAGGAGCTGTCTCTTCCCTGAGCATCTTGAATTTTTTTTTGGCCTCTGAACACTATAAAGGATGAAAAAAAAAAAACCCCAAAGTAGAAAGAAATAGAAATAACAACAACAACAAAAAAGCTTGAAGTTCTCTGTGTTTTTCTCAAAGTATATGCACCTGAGATTAACAAAGCAATAGAGGTATATTTATTGAGGGCTCCCTATTGACCTCTCCCAAACTCTTGCCTTTGTTCAGTGAAACACATTTTGTTGCACTCTTTTGAAACAACACTTCCAGATGAATGATGGTAGTAGCAGATCCTAAGGGCATTTTGAGGAGCTCCAGTTGTTAACTGGAAACCGTTGCAATGAAAAAACCAATTCTGTCATGGCAGGATTATAGTCAGACTCATATGTTCTTCCTTAGTGTTAAAAAATTTTTAGGCACTAAAACAGAGTGAAAGCAGCTGTACTTTTGGTGGAACTGCAAAAGAGACAGTCACTTTCACAAAAAAAGCTTTTGGATCCAGCCTTGCCAGCAGTTAAAAAGCAGGCAGCAGTACACTGAAATCATGTGCACAACTGTTGGCTGTGTTTATTGTCCTCTGCTCTCTGGTGGTCTGAGGATGAATCTCAAAATCACATCTGAATATGAAACCCAGCTAAGAAGGTCAATGTTTGACATCAACTTGACTTTCATTTTTCAGAACATTAATTTCACAAGGGGCAAGTTTGAAATGGTTGCCGAAACATGCAATAACTGGCACTTCCTCTCCCAAGTTAAACAGCTTACAGAGAATCAAGCTTTATGCAAGAAACTGCATCTTCTCCTTTTAAGCAGGGCACTCAAAATGCTTTTGTCTTGTTACAATAAATATTCCTTACATGATGTATTACACCTTGTTCTGGGCTTTTCTTGTCAGGTCCAATATAAACAGCATTCTTATATACTTTTTTCCTCATTGAAACCATCACAATTCCTAACAAAAGGCCAAGAAACTTCCTGGCAGTTGTATTTTTATTCACTAGATGATTACACAATTTCCACACATTTGAAGCAGACAGTAATCTACTATTTCCTACAAAAATTCACTTCCCAGCAGCAAAACTGTAAGAGAATGAAGATACATCCACAGTGGTAAAATGACAGTTGCTTAGATTGAAGACAGCTCTTTTTACCCTTTCCTTTATCGTTTTCAGCATTCTTTGACTCTGATTGATTACCACTACTGGAGCTGACACTGGCATGAAAACCTTCTGAGGAAATATTTCTCTCAGACTGGAGATCTTGCAGCTGTCCTGTAGCATTCTGTGCCTCTGTTGTGCCGTCCGTTTCACTTGTAATGCTTTGTATCTCTTCCTGATTTGGAGGCAGACTCCCAGAGACCATGACAGTGGACTGATGGTTACTGTACTCTGCTACAGCTACAGTGGAAGGTGACTCAGGAGTTGGAGGAGGATTTAACATTGAAAACTCTTTTTCCTTCTCTCTGTCAGTTTTATTCTAGGTGAAAGAACAGATGAAAAACTCTTCTCATTTGAGCAATTAGAAGATTGTAATCTTAAAATGATGCAGACCTTACAATTATCTTAAACATTCGATGGAGGAGAAAAGCTCTCCTCTTTATTTAAAAGACAAGTACCTTCCTGCAGTCCATGCTGAGACCCTTCTACTGAAGACAGGAACTTTGTCAACACCAAAACAAATGTGGAAGCAGACACAGCCCGTGCTGGAGAAGTAGTGGGGCCACAGGGTGACAGGCACAGCACAGCAGCCGTTGGGCAGTTGGGCAGTTTGTGGCCGTTGGGCAGTTTGTGGCCATTGGGCAGTTGGGCAGTTCCTTGGCACAGGGGTTCCAGAGGTTCCACCATGATGCAGGGGAAGGAGGGAGAGTGATGCCTGAAAACTAGGCAAGAAAACAGTACTCCACAATATAAGGCCTATAGAGCAGATATTTTTTTATTGGACGCTGGGAGTGAGGGGGATAGCTCCACCACAAACTCACTCGTCCATTCTTCGCACAGTACCAGCTTTTATACTTTTTTACTTAACGTGCACATTATACGTTCCTAACCTTCATATTGCAACATATTTTCTAATCACATGATTATGTCAGCCCTTGTAGCACATGTGTGGTTTCTGCACAAGGTGGTCATCAGCCTCCCAGTGGTCATTTTTGATGAAGGTTCATAAGTCTTCTTTGGGCTTGAATTTTTCCCCTGTTTTCTGCTCATGCTCTCTAAGATTGTCTGCTCAAACAGCCAGTGGTCAGCTTTTTGCAGTTAGCCTGTTCTGCTGTATGTGGTGATTTCTAAAATGTGCTTCATTCGCATACCCTGTTACAAAGGAACTACTTCTTTCTGCATAGCTACAGCTTTTTGCATAGCTCAAGCATTACCTCGTTGCCTTCACATCAGAAGGTGGGGCAGCAGGAGCACTGACTCCTGTGGCAGAAGGAAATTCTTCCTTGCAGCCCACCGCCTGAGGAACCTAACCTATGCCTAAATATCAGTCTAAAAAAAAAAGAATTTTGAAGGAAATGCTCTGAAATAAAATGATAGAGATACACAGACTAGTCCCGTTTGCTCTCCAGAATCAGCAGAGGGAGCTCCCAAATTTCACCCCATCAAACTGGCTTCCAACACTTATGACATGGATTCTTCTCATTTGTTTTCTATAAAGTCATATGTAAATTTAATATTAAAAAAAAAGTGAAAACCCCAAAATCTTTATGGGAAAAGTTTTCATTTTTAAAAGGCTGGGAAGTAGACTGTCTAGTCTAAAGGGACATCCACAACTGTCCTGTCAAGTATTCATATACCAATCAAAAGAAGCAGAATGGGGAGTACTTAAGAATGTATCAAGCCAAAGTTGGGGGTAACAAGAGCAAAAAAGGGAGAGAAACTACCTTTATTTTCTTTCGTCCTTAATTTTTGGTACTTTCCTTAGGTCTGCCTTTATCCATTCATCATACCTAAACACAAAAATAAATTATACACATTTATGGTTTTTAGCAGCAAATTACAACATTTGTAAGAGAAATTACCAGGAAAAAAAGAAAATCAGGAGCCATATAAAATGGAATTAGAATTTGAATAAAGAAGTCATTTGTGTACTTTTCAATCTGCTAAGTTTCAGCTAAGGTTCAATTCTCCATGTATTGGAACACAGAGGATGAAGGCTTTTTTACACTGACAAGTAAGAGCAAAACATGCTGTTTTTCCAGTCAGCACTGAACAGTAGGGTCACAGGTAAAACACACCACCCAAACGAAAATTCTGTATGGATCTCTAGTAGGTTTACTTCCTATATATACTGTAAAAATTTAACAATAAGATAAATTCTTACAACTAGATAAAATGTGACCAGGCTAAACACTTCTGAGCCTGAGTGTCTGCAAAGTGGGTATTTGAAGTGACTAACACTTTGGAGTCACTAACTTTCAAGTTACTGATTTTGCATTAGGACTTTTCAATTCTTTTTCAGTTCGAGGTTTCCATTTTTTATCAGAATGATGCAAAGCAAACACTACTCTCTAAGCACCAAGATATTAACAACAGGCATTTTATATCTAAGGCTGGACCTGCTCAATCCAAAACCAAAGAGGTACATTCTCAGAGATTGCCTTGTAGATCCTCCACAGAATTCCTAGAGGGAAAACAAGGAATAAAGAGTGCTTTTCCAGCTGCTAGATTTATACCAGCAAAGGTATCACTTTCTCAAGAAGAAAAATGACCTCAAGAAAGTAGCAAGCCTTGGCAAATTCACTGGAAAGTTCCAGTACTCCTCTGTGCAGCTTGTAACATGAAAGGATCAAATGATTTTTTTTTTGCTGTAGTCAAAGAAAGGAGGAGAGTTAGTGTCATATCCAAATACTGGAATATTAGGTGAGTGTCGCTATTGTACCGAGAATGGCAAGAAGAACGACACAGAATTCAAGTCCAGGGTAAAATGGGATTATTTAATTAATTATAAACTTGTTTATATAAGGTGGTTCTCAAGAATGGCATGACATTATTGGTCTCTTGATCAACCACGTACCAGTACGATTGGCTGAGACTCTACAACACCCATTTCAAAACAACTTTCCAATGTACCATAACAAAACTGGAAAACAAGTTCACAGGTGCAAGACAAAGTCTTGATTTACAAGAACCTCAAACTGTTTTCAGCTAGCTTGCATGAGAAAGGAAAACTTCACAGGATGCTGCAGAAAGCTGGAAAATTTCTCTGCTTCTAGCTTTTTAGTATCTACAGATAAGGGCTCCATTTTTAAATTTAATTTATTTTTTAATAATTTCCCGTCTTCCCCCTCTCCCCACCCCAACATACACTACTCTTCAAAACTTGAAATTTCATCATATGTGTTCCTTTTATTTTCAGTGGCTGACTGTAAAGTACAAAACTTGTATATTGGTATACCTTCAACAAACTGAGACAGAAACCAGCACTTGGACATGCAGCTTTCTGAAGGGAAGAAAGAAAAGTGTTGACAAGAATAAGTCTAAGTTTTAAATGCCTGAAACACTGAAAAATAACATGTTTTGTGATAATGTACCTTACGTCACTGTGCTGGTTTGGCCAAATTTAGAAATATATCCTCTGAGAGAAGGCAGGTCACCACCCCACCCCCGCCAGATTCGGGAAGGAATAAATTTTCCTCGAAGGAAAGTGAAGGAGATAAAACTATTTATTTAACAAACACACAGGAAAAGGAAAATAATGCTAAAGGATAAAATCTTTCACTGTGGAGGAAAAACCTGGGAAAGTGTTAGAGTCCTCCCTTTGGTATCCTTGGAGCTGGGGCTTGGCTCAGGGCCAGACCCTCTGTGCTCAGTGGAAAGTCTTCCCGATGTGTTCTGATATTGAAGCAGTCCACAGAAAAAGGGAAAAAATCCGAAATTCCAGGGAAGGAAAAAAAATTCAACTCTCAGTCTCCCTTCAGAGAAAAAGAAGCTGAAACTGGCCAGAAGCTGACAGGAAAGCAGCAAGCCGGGTGCTTCCTCCTTCCCCTGCCGCAGCTGGGGAAAAAAGTCGCTATCTCTGGGTGACCTTGAACAAGCTGCAAACTGCTTTGAAAAAGTTTTGCTCAGTTTTTCCTTCCTCCTCTCAGGCTCAGTTTAGAGGCATAGAAAGGCACAGGAATTAATTTCTGGGCATAGGGCAGCGATATGGGATACACATCATAAAGTCACCCCCAAGACAGTCACACAGAGTTAAAACAACCACAAACTCATTAGTACCTTTACTTCATTGCCCACTATGCTTAGAAATGTTGCTTAAGACGCTTCACATCAAAGATCCGGTTCCTGTAGATCACTGTCAATGTTGATCAAAATCCCACAAAAAATCAATATCAAAAACAGCAATAGTGAGACTTTTCTCCTCGGCAGTGGCTTAGGTGCTCCTGGAAATGACCATGCCTAGACACAAAGATGTGTATTAAAGGTAGGGAGAGAATCATCATGCTTAGCTCTATGTGTGACCTTTGCTAGCAGATCTTACCAGCAGTGAAAAAATGACATTTGTCCTGCTCTTAGTCAGAGGCACGATGGGAATCGAAGTCTAGTTGACAGAAGAAGGTCACAAGAGCCTCAGCCTTTCCAGAAGAGGAAAAACACAAAGTACAGTGAATTTGCCTCGGGTTTACGGTTTTTTACAGATCCATAGAGACAGTAATGAAGCTGAAAAGATGACAGCCAAGGACAACCAGCAGGTACACTGAAACTGGGTAAAGAAGAAGAAGACTTGTAAATTAACTTAGAAGCAGCTTAGAAAGCTTCTCTACTTTTTTCAGTTGCTTCAAGTTTTAAATGGCAAAAATATAGGAGGACTTCAACTTATTTCTATTAATTCTAGAATAAAGACAATCAAAAACATATACTCCTGCTTACATTAAATAAAGCACAAGAAGCCATTAGACTAAGAAGAATTGTGTTTAGAAGGTTGAGGCATCCTTAGGGTTGGAGTGTGGAGGGGTGGAAACTGGGCCTGTCGACACCACTCAAGGAGCATCCAGTAAATGAGCAGCCCCATCCAGTAAATGAGCAGCCTCTCGCTTCAAGTCTCCCAGCAGATGGAGTCAAAATGGAGCCACAGCTTGGCGGGGAAAGTGCAGGGGCTGTGAGTCACAGGTAGCAGGGGCTCCTCCATGGCGCTTGTTGCTCACAGGCCTGACACATTGTATGTGCATCCAACACATGGCAAGAGCGGCCTGACCCAGGTGTGAGAAGAGGCTCAGGAGGCAGCAGTGCAGGAACAGGGCTCTGCAGGAGGCCCTGGCAGCTACACACACCTGTGGGGGATGAGGCTGGCCCAGAGGGTCCCTCGGGTGGATCTGGGGCAAAAAGGGAGTAAATGAGGAGCAGGAAGCAAGGGCCAAATGTCACTAAAGGAATGCCATTACGTCCCATTGGTGACACAGTGAGAAGAGGGCAGGAACAAACCAGTGATTTCTGATGATCACCCTGACATCTTCAGGACAAGAAGGACTGCACATCTGCCTCCTGGTGCTGTTCTGACTGTGAGCTCGTTACCTGGTGAGTATTACCCAGGAATCTCTCTTGAATGCTCGTGGGCGTTCCCCATTTCAGGTAAGCAAAGCTGCTCACCTGAGCAGGTTCTTTGGGCCTCTGACACCTCAGAAGGCAGTGTCCAGCTTATCTACAGCCTGGCAAGGAAAGGAAACTTCCAACACTCCGCATATTTTAGAGTTTTATTGCCAATCCGGAAGAAATAAAGGGTTGAAACAGAGGACTTCTGGCTACATCTTCATCTTCCTCATTCTGTCCTCTAGGTGACCTGTTCAGGCTGACAGCTTGTAGCATCTGTGTAGTCCAGTACTGCTGAGTCCCAGCTTTTTCTCTCATAGCTTAATCATTAGTATGACAATTAATCCATTTTTAGTTCAAGGACAATATTCAGGTACGCTAAGTTAACAATACTCTACCATTAGCTAAACAAACATGTATTAATGAAACATTCTATGGTCTATAGTCCGTAAAATTCAGAGCCTAATTTTCTACACCTCATTCAAATTTGAACTTTTCAGACAAAATCAAATACAGGTTTAAAATAAAACGGAAGAGCTGCTCTGGACAACGAGGCCTCGCGCGCACCGGGACAACGTTGCGCTGACAGCACTGTGACGCGGCCCGGCTCCCTTGACGTCACAATAGCAGCCGCTCTGGCTCTGTTGGCGTAGTTACGCCCAGCAACCGAACCTTCTGTGCAGCTGAGGCAAAAGAAAAACCTGGGAAGATCTCCTCAGTCATAAAGCAGGAGAAAAAATCCTTACCGTCCATAAGTCAGTGCTCAAGGCATCCTGGCGTAACTCCGAAAATGCACCGATCCAGCAGGCCCCCAAGAAATGCAAGCAAACGTGACTTTTCCTCCCCAAGGCTTTGGCTAAAAGCAAGCGTGCTTGTTCCTGCTGGCGTCTTTGTTGCTTCTGAAAGCCCTAACCGCTTTGATGACATCTAGGGG
>NW_024582075.1:4488380-4671521 GCF_017639235.1 Corvus kubaryi
TGTGAGGCTGCAGCTTTTGACTGTTTGAAACGGGCCTTCTTTGGGCTCGGCACCTGCAGGCCACTGCAGAGCGGTATGTCTTTGGACATACAACGGGGTCTGTTGACTTGGTTCCCCATTGTTACAGTAGGGAGTATCCACAATGTTGCATTTGTTGCAGGAGGCCACGTGGTGCAACGTCTCTTGAGAATTTGCAATCTTGTCTTGGTCACAATGACTGCATGGTTCTTAGTCAAGGTGGTGAACATCCTTTGTGTGTAAAGCACCTCCTCTTTTTATATACTTTTGTTATTAATATTGCTGCTGGTTTTTTGCATTTCTTTTTCTGTTGCTGTTCACTTTCAGTAAATTGTTATCTCAATGTGCAGTATCTACTATTGTCCCTCTCTCATCAGAGCAGGGTGAGGGGAAGTGCAGTGGCTTATTTAGAGTTTCATTTAATTAGATGACCACAGATGTTCCCCACCCCCGCCAGGTCCATGGAACCAGGAGAAAAAAGGAAATACCATTTCTTGTTTTCAGCTTCTCAATTTTTGTGTCAGTCTTGCTTGGTCACCTGTGTCACATCTCTGTGGCTGTGTGTCTTTTCCCTGCTCCTGTTGCTTTGCCAATGTCTCCTGAGTGCATGGACTGCCTGTAGCTGGATATTGCCTCCTCCCCTCATTGCCTTTCCCTATGCCAGTGTGGGATTTGGAGCACCTGGGTGGTCAATGACCTACCCAGGGTAAAAGTCTCCTACCCCTGTGGGTCTTCCCCTCACTGCAGGGAAAAGCAAAAAGGGGCATTTTGCTACCGCCCCATCTGCTCCCACTGGCACTTGCCCAGACAGCCAGGTCCCATTCTGTTTACCACGTCTCCATGCTTCTGGAAGCCAGTGTTCCTCAAAAGCACATGTGATGGAGCCTGGTGCGGCATCTGCAGCAAGGAGCTGCTGGAGTTACTGTTCCTCCAGAGTAGGCCGTAGTTTATTATTATGAGACCTGTCTGCTAAAGAATTACTTTCTTTATAGTTTGTGCTGGAAGCAAACAAACTTTATCTTCAAGTTCTTGGGAAGCCAGTTGATTTCATTAGGAAGAATGTTGTCTTTTGCCTGAAATAAGAGTGTTCTGCCCCAGATCCTGCAAAAGATTTATCAAAACCATCTCTGTACAGAGAGGGGGAACACACCTTCTCGTCGAGTCTCTGCATCTGTTGATAGCTGTCATAAGCTAGCAGAGAAGGAAGGTGTAACAACATCCAACTTCAACTCAGGCTGCTGAAAGTGACCCACGTGGAAATATTGCGTTATGTTACCCTCTTTCTACTATGCATACTATAATTGTTAATACTCTACCAAGACGTCAAACTGTTAAATTGTAATGAATTAGGGTCGTTATCATTGATTAAATTCAATCACTGTTGAGCGCTCATGGACACCGAACCAATTTTCATGAAATGATACCAGGCTTGCAGTAATATAAACTATGGTAGAATCATTCACCTGGTTGCTGGTTACCAAAATGTCACCTTCCCTTTTTACAGGGAGAAGGAGACTGAATCTCTTAACCAACTCACAAACTGATCTGCACTGAAATGAGTATTACACAGAGAAATATGAAGAAACACCTACCTATTACAAAGAATGAAAATGAATCCTTCCTGCAGAATTAGATTGCACTTCCCACCAGGAGGAACAGCTGAAGAGAGCATGTGCATAGGAAATACGTTTGCCTTAGCATCCCAAGACATGCCAGATATTTTTAATTGTGAACAGTTTTCACAAGTAATGGTGACTCAAAGACATCCCAGGATTAGATTGCCCATTCTGAGTCACAGCAGTAAAGACCGATTTTTCAACCCACCCCTTTCAAAATCAGAAATTACCAACGCAAACTGAGTCTCTCAAACTTCTACAAATTTACCTCTGCTTTGTGAGCAGAGTTCCATTACAGCTTTTTTATCAACACACAGATCCTCTCATTTCCCCTACTTTGGCTTAAAGCATTGAAATAAAACACCTGTTTTGGAAATGCAGCTTGAATGCAACCGTTTCTGCTATTTTGTATAACTTTTCTTGCATGAGATGGAAATACTCAGCTGTGCTTTGCTTTATAGCATACTTCCTAATTGTGGGACTGAAAAAAGACCACAGGAATTTCTCCCAGCAATAGAAAGCATGTAGAATAGCTTTATAAAGATGTTCTGGCAATATTCATGTTTTGCTTTATATATAACTTTATTAAATTTATACTTTAGAATGAATGTTATCTAGCAGGCTTTCAGCTCAATTATAGCAATTGCTTTTCAGCAATCTAATTTTCCTGTAAGACTGGACAAGGAAAGTGATCACTTAGGAAAATGAGTTGTCCATATACATGTGCAGTACTCTCATGTCTGGCTTATTCTTGAAAAGGTCTGAAATGGCTCCATCTTGTTGACTGAGTCCATGAGAAATTTAATCGTTCTTGAAAAGAAATTAGTCTGCTTCAATAAATTACAAAATGACCTCTGAAACACCACCCCAAGGTACTACGTACTTCTAGGATCAACAGCTCCAGGGTAGATCCCTGCTGTGGATGGATTCCTCAAAAATAAGATCAAGTATCCCAGGGACTCTGGAGTTTGACTCCAGAGACATCCTGGTCACAAGTCACACCTTGAAACATAGCTCCCATCAGTTTCAAAATAAAATAAAAGTCTTCCATATATGTGCAATTCACAGATGAGGAGGAGGGGAGGAAGTGTGCTGGAAGATTCTGAGAGAAGTGAAAAAATATTATAAAACTACTCATCCATGTCCATTATTCCACCTGAGTGAACTCCTTGCTGTTCAATAATTAGTTATATTACAAAATGATCAGCCACTGTATTAAAGTTCAAAAGGTTAACTTAACAGTTATGTTTCCTCCTTCCCATACCACTCCTTTAGGGATGGGGCACATTGTCACTTGTTTCTAATGCAGTAGAGGAATATATTACTTCAAGTGGATTCTGCCCAAGAGCACAGTGTGTGCTATTCTAATTAGTAACTGCAGGTGCAAGAACTGAGAACTTTGTCAGAACCCTACTTTTGCCACAGTTTTTTGATTCTTGATGCAAACTTTCCTTTGACTAGCCAGATTGTACCTGGAACTAAATTTTCAAGTATGCTCATGTTTCAGTATGTCCAACTCTCTCAGTTGCTGAGGGACTTGGACATTTATACATTTGCTCAGACCCCTGATGCTGGGGGAGTGTCCCCAGGCACCTTACGGAAGCAAGACCTGGGAAGGTGTCTGAGTGACCAGAAATCTTACTGTATTCCATATCTGTCTGTGCCCAAATACTATTACTGTGTGCTTAAGGCCCAGTGGCACAGGTGGACCCTGGGGCAGGTGGGGGTGATGCCGCTCCCTTTAACAAGGTTGGAGCACCCAGGCACAGTGCCTGTTTTGCTTTTTGGCTCGCTCTCTTACCTCTTGCCTCACTTGTTTCTTGGCTTTTGCCTTAGAGCTGAGGTAGACTGGGCAGAGGCTTCCCTTTTGGCTCTCTTTGCCTGATGTCATTTTGCTCAAGGCAGAGGTTGTTTAGGGTGGGTTTTTCTGGGCTTGCAACCGTAGCAACTTGGTAAAACTGCATCTCTCAACCAGAAACTGTTCCACAGTGACCTTTGCAAACCCTATGGTGAAGCTTGAGCTGTCCTGGGGCCAGGCCACCCCATGTTGGTGTGGACAAATGGTTTCTTCCCCTCCGGCACAGACATACTGCAGGGACAGCAGCACCAGCACTTGCAGAGTCCTGCAGGCAGGAGGAGGAAGTGGCAGGTGGTGGTGCTGACCCTACACGTCCTGGCTCTTCTCATCTGCCACTGGAACTGCTCCCACCTTCCCGGAAGGCTTTGCGGCCACTGTTTCCCTTTGTCTCTTGGACCATGTGGTCACCTGTGAAGGCTGCCGTCTCGAGGGGAGGGTCAGACACCGTTTTCCCTTTGTCTCCCTGTGGCAGGCACCATCTTGAAAGGGGCATTGCCACCATTTCAGGTTTCTCTTTGTTCTGGGGGAGTTTGTGAGATTTAGCAATTCTGTATCCTGTGTTTATTTACTGGGGATTTCTGCTTGTTTCAATTTTGCTTGTCAGTAAACTGCTGTTTTTTCACTTATATCTACTTGTATTTATTTTCCCCTTATTGATGGAAAGGGATTGGTTAAAACAGAGGGGGAGAACTCATTTTGGAGTGTTCCCCTTTAAATTGTCTTAAACCAAGATAGAAGGTGAGTCTGATTCCCAAAGATGGTGTGGACTTCAGTGGCTGCAGGTTTCATCACTTCATCTGAAGAGATTACAAGAGACCCTGAGAGCTGCAGGGCTCAGGGAGGTCCCTGCCTTGGCCTCTTGTTGGACTGAAGAGAATCTGGGGACTAGGGGCCTGTCTCTTTTGAGCATGCCGGGGTTTCCTGGGTGAGCAGGCCCTTCCCTGGCCAGGAGTGGAGGGGCTGTGGTTACAGCCCTGGGCAGAGGGACCTGCCACCACTGCCCTCCCTGTCTCTTCCTGGGGTTGGTCCCACTCTGTGGGGACAGGCACAGATGGGGGGGAACTACAACCTCCATGGACAGCAGCCTCTGATGTACCAGCTTCCTCCTCCGTGTTGGAGCTTGTAAGGCTGCTGGCAGAAATTCCCTCATGGGAGCTGCTGGAGCTGGAGGTGCTGGAGCTGAAGTTGGCAGACCTGGTGTTGGCTGAAGGTCTATGGGTCTCCTCCTCATCAGCATGGGAGTGCAGCAGCCTCTGAGCCTCCTTGCTGCCCTGGCCCACAATGACATTGATTAGGCCACAAACCAGCTGTGCTGTGCCTTCCCTGAGGCTGTTCTGCAGCCTCAGGACCAAGGTCTCCACATCCGGACCATAGATACATAGATCACTCAGGATGCTGCTCTCTGCAGCCTGTACCAGCCACCACCTGCCCCGAATATTATCTGCAGCCTTTGGCACAGCCAGGGCAGCACGGGTTCCAGGACATGCTCTTGTTGTTGGAAAAGTTCTGCCCATACGTCAGGCAGGATGTCACACACGGGCTCTGGCCCTGCGGTTGCCTGCTGAGGTGGGGATACTGTCTCCTGTGGAGAAGATGGAGGGAACACCAGAAGGTGATGGCAGCAATTTTCCCCCATCACTGGGGCCACTGACAACTCTCCAGGAGCTCCTCCTGCCTGGCTGTTGGCTTCTGGTGACTCTCTGGAGATAGTCCCATTCACTCTGCTCAGAGAACCTGATAGACCTTATCAGTGTTCTGCAGAGTGGGCAGAATGGATTTCTCAGTGCCCATCACAGGATGCAGCCCAAGCAGAACTAGTGGTGACAGGGCAGAGCAGAAGCCGTACCATTCTGTGTGCCCTGGCAGATGGGGCAACTCCAGTTTGTCTCCATGGCCATTTCTGTGCCCTGCAGCACACTGGGGAGAGTTGAGGAGCTGCTCCCCATCTTTGATGTCACACAGAGCAGTGTGTGACTATATGAGAGCCCTCCTGATTGTCCCAGGAAAGGGAAGAAGAAATGCCCAGCCCCGTTAAGAGGGACGCCATCCTGGGTGCCCGAACCCAATTACCCTCCCCACTCTAGAGGAACATTTTCCTGCACAGCCAACCTTCACCTGTGGTGCCCAGGTGAGTGAGCCAGGCAGGGCTAGGGAAACAGTACTGATGGGTCCCGGATGGGCACCAACAGCTGCCAAAGGCAGCCCCCAATACACCACCCAGCACTGCGAGAAGCCTGGCTAGACCCTCCAGACCTTGCACTCTTGCTTGGCAGGAGTCAAGGCTGGAGCCAGACTGGCTCAGGTTCTGCCAGCGCACAAACACAGTTAGCGAGAGATGTGATGTCACAATCCATGCCTGGTAATGTCACAGTCTGACACTTGGGATGTCACCTTCTACCACTCAGTGGTGTCATCATGAGATACTCCCCCCTGCAGATGCATGGTGCCAGGAGAAAAAAAGGACCAACCATTGACTGATGACCACCTTGTCAACTAGACCATGGCACCAAGTCCCACATCCAGTTGTTTCTTGAACACCTCCAGGGATGGTGACTCCACCATCTCCCCGGGCAGTCTGTTGCAATGTTTAACAACCCTTTCCGTGAAGAAGTTCTTCCTGATGTTCAACCTGAACTTCCTCTAGAACAGCATGATGCTATGTCCTCTTGTCCTGTCACTGGTAGCCTGGGACAAGAACTCAGCCCCACCTTGTTACAGTCTTCTTTCAGTTAGTTGTAGAGAGTGATAAGGTCTCCCGACACATTATCATGTCTGGCTAACGCAGTAGCCTTCTACAATGCTATGACTGCATCAGTGGAAAAGGGAAAAGTCACAGAAGTCATCTGCCTGGACTTTTGTTAGGCTATTGACACAGTCTTCCACAGTATTCTTGCAGCTAAATTGGAGACAGATGAGTTTGACGAATGAACTAGTCAATGGATAAGTAATTGGCTGGATGGCCGGATTGAAAGAGTTACAGTCAATGTCCCAATGTTCAAGTGGAAATCAGTAGCATGATCTATGTTCCTGTGAATAAGAAACAGGAAAATAACGAGCATCCAGAACTCACTGGAAGGAATTAGGAAGAACCACTCTCTTAAAGCATGAAGTATTGATTTAGAATGTGCTCTTGTCTCCTCATCTTACCTAATCACAAAATTTCTTGAGATTTAGGATTTGCACTCTCGTAGTGTAAACAGAGTTGCAATACCAGTCCTTGAAGATGTAAAATCCAGTCCATCACAAATTCTGTGGAGGTAACTGCCCTGGCCTGGTAAAGGGTGTCCACTTACAACATCTGAACTTCTACAGCTGAAGGCTGAAAATTTGGTTTTCGTAAGCTCCTAACTTATTGCTAATCTGTCTAATTACTCTCTAGTTGCTAACTTCAGTTGTTTCTTACCTGCCTAGTAGAGAAAAAGTTAACCACGAAAGAAAGCATAATTCATTGTTCTGCTGTTATATGGTTCCCAGAAGAAGGGCATAAACTAGGGTTTACTTAGCCTGGGACTAAAAGTTCTACCATTTGTATAAGCAGGCAGATTTTTTTTATGCACAAAGTTGTTCTACAAAACAAATTTTAATGATCTACATCAAAAATCAGCCAAAGCAAAAGTTAATATATACAGATCATAGATGTAGAAAAATTGTGTTAAATTAATAGGATTTTTTTGTTGGATTTGGGGCTTTTAAAAAAATGTTTCTGACACAAAGAAAAGCTGCTTTACACCACTGAACAATGGAGCCTGATGTTAAAACCAAACGTGAAAAAGCTAGATTATACTGAACTTTCATTCTGATCAGCAGGAATTTAGAATGGTTTATACAGCACTTAAGTAGGATTTCAGTATCTGATTAGCATCAAGACTGAATATTCATCTCAAAAGGAAAATTTGTAATTGAATTTGTTTAAAAAGTCCTGAAATACTTGGCTTTGGACTGATATGAGTGACTATTTCTGTCATACCCATCTGGAAGTGAGATCTCTCCCTCATGAACACACCATAATATGGAGCACCTTGGGATGCCAAGACTGAGGTTTTTTTCATCCAAAATTAAACACGAATTTGGATTGTCCCAAATATTTCAATGTTGAAACAAAATTCCTTTTTCCTTTAGAGCAAGTGCAAAACAAATTGTTGTAGGTCACTCCTTTCTGAGGGGAAAAAAGGGCCCAATACGCCAACTGGGCCCATCCCACAGGGAAGTCTGCTGCCTCCCTGGTGCTGTGGTAAAGCACATGAGTAATCCCCGAGAAAATCCCTGACATAAGCAAATTCCTGATCTGGTACAACCCTCTGACTATTAGCCTGTATTATTTGCCCAAGTGATGAAATTAAAGGACAATCAAAAGGACTTCAGGGCACTGGGGCTTTTGGTCAAAAGAGTGGGTTTTATTCTCCTCCATTCCTTCAGTATCAGCAGCAAACACTGAAAAGAACAGAAAAAGCAGCCTGATTAATACATGGCTTAGAGGCAGCTGTCATAGGTGGAATTTTGGGTTTTATTACCCTGGGGTGGATTACACAGCACCAGGCCTGTTGGGGACAGACAGGGTCCATCTGTCGCAGAGAGGGAGAAGGATTATGGCCCATGAGTTGGCAGGGCTGATTGAGCAGGCTTTAAACCCTATTTGAAGGGGAAAGGGGATACAGCACAGGCCAGCAGTACTAGGGCAGTGATTGTCCCACTGTACTAAGCACTGGTGAGGCCACACCTTGAGTACTGTGTTCAGTTCATAAAAGGAAAATGAAGTGCTGGAGTGTTTCCAAAGGAGGGTGATGGAGCTGAGGAAGACATGTCTTATGAGGAGGTTGTAGTGAGGTGGGGATCGTTCTCTTCTGCCATGTCTCAAGTGAAAGGACTAGAGGAAATGGCCTTAAGTTGCACCAGTGGAGGTTCAGCTTAGATATTAGAAAATTTTTTTTCACTGAAAGAGGGGTCAGGTATTGGAATAAGTTGTCCAGCAAGGTGGTGGAGTCACCTCTGGAAGCATTCAAGAGGCATCTGGATGTAGCACTTGGGGATATGGTGTAGGAGTGATTATAGTGGTGCTGTGTTGATGATTAGACTAGATGATCTTGAAGGTCTTTTCCAACCTCGATGATTCTGTATGATTATGTGTGATTTATCAGAAAACTACATTTTCCATCAGAAAAAGTACTGGTGAGAAGTACCTCATCTGTTCCAGCAAGGCTTTAAGCTTCTCAAGTGGAGAATTGGTATTGAGTTCAGGCTAAGCATGAGAGCCTTTGCACTCAAAGACATCTTTTATTGCTAGGGCCAGCAGAGAGCCCAAGGTCAGTTGGTATCACTGCAGAGCTGGGCTTTGGTGTGTGTTACTCTCTCCTCTACTTTCTGGCACTTTGCTTTTTCCTGGGGTGATAGTGATGGCCACCTTCTGGGCTGTACCCTTGCTCCCATATTTGTCTGGGTGAGGCTATTGGCCAGGGGAGCTCACCTTCTCTGGGAACATCTTCTTGCCATTCAGGGCCTGTGGGCTGAGTCACATCTACAGATGGCTCAGATGTCTCTACTAGAGTGACCCTGGGGCTCACAGCAGCCCACTTGATCAGTAAAGCCAACAAGGGTCAATGGCCATGAGGATGCAGCATGGCAGTCACACCTGTTTAGTTATGGTGTTTACTGCTTGCTAAAAAAAAACAGGTTGCAAAGCTACAATTTTTCCAGTGTATCTCTTACACTGGTTTTCTCTCTGTTTGAAGTTACCTGTGGTAGGTACTCTGAAGAAATATCAGAAACAAAAACATGACATGCTTAATATTATGTCTTTTCCTATACTTCTTCAACTGCCTTTAATATTTTTTTCCTGCTCTCTACAAAAGGCTCAATCACTATATAAACTGAATGTGTCTGAAAACAGTTTCCAAATTTAAAGAATATTGTGTATAAACCCTTTTTCTGTGTTTTGGGTTTTTTCATTTTGGTTCATTTTGGGTTTGGTTTTGCTTTGGTTTCTTTTCAGTTTTTGTTCATTTATTTGAAATAAACCTGTAGTGTTCATATGAACAGTGTTTTTGGTGTTACCTACTTTTCCTATCCATAATTTGCTATATCTTTCCCTTTCTTCCTTCTCTCTTCTTATAATACTCATCTTTAAATTAACAGATAGGGTTTTTTTCTTTCCCCTCCTTAAACTGAACTCTAACTGCATTAAGGAAACTTTACTGTCTGACCTTCCAGGAGCCACTCTGGCAATCACAATCCCACCACCAGAGACTTTCACTTCTGGAGTCAAAGCCCCTGTGCTGGTAAGCAGAAATTGTATTAGGCATTATTGGAGTTTCCCCATCTTGCATGAGGAATGCCTAGCCAATCTTTCACTCATGATTTCTCTATGAGCATGACTCTGGTGTTTCTTCAGAACTTCTTCCATTGTTCTGTCTGCTTGAGAAAGCACTACTACTACTCTGATGGGACTTGCAGGGTTGGGGAGAGTCCAGGGGCTGGAGACCTCCTCTCTGGGGGATTACTGGGACACCTATGGAGACCAACTTCTGACATGCTGTGTTGGTCTGAAAACCACGGAGGTGGCCATTCCGTTGTGATGTTACAGAGTAGTGGAAGCTGATCAGTGGCAGTGGACTGTGACATCACCATGTTGGATTGTCTCCTTGTGCCCCTTACTGCGTATATTTGAGTGCTGCCAGAGCACTCTGGATTATGCCTGGACTCCTGTTGAGCATGTCCACGAGGTCTGGAGAGTCAAGTGAGGCTTTTTCCAGTGCTGGGTGCTATCACTGGCAGCTCTCAGTACCCATCCAGGAGCCCTCGATAGTGTTTCCCCAGCCCTACCTGGCTCAGCCAGCTGAACACCACAGAGGTGAGTTGTGCAGGGAAATGTCCCCCTGGGGCAGCCACAGAATGAGTGTTCAGGCTTGGGGAACTGGGAGGGTCCTTCTTGAGGGGTCTGAGCACTTCTTCCTCCTCCTTCCCAGGACAGCTCATGACTATGGTGTCTCCATTTTGCAGTGTGTGGCACCTTTTGGGAGTGCCAGCACCAGGGATGGGGAGCATCTTCTCATTCCTAATTCAACGCAGACTGCCAAAAGGCAGAGACAGGGCCACAGAAACAGACTGGAACTGCCCCATCTGCCGCGATGCTCGAGATGACCTCACTTATGTGATGCCCTGTCTCCATCAGTTCTGCCTGGCCTGCATCATGCGTTGGGCAGAGATGCAAAGAGTGTGCCCACTCTGCAGAGAACAGGCAGAGGGTGTCAGGTTTTCTGTGCAGACAGACAGCTATATAGACTGTGTCTTCACAAGCTCTGAAGAGTCAGCAAATGCCAGCAGCTGGACAGGAATAACTCTAGGACAGCTGGTTAAAAACAGCCCCTTTGTGGAGTCCCCTTCACGTGTTCCACGGAGGATACTACCCACAGCAGAGCACGGGGGTGCAGGAACAGAGCCCGTGGGTGGCCTCCTGCCTAGTGTGTGGGCAGAACTTTTCCAAAGAGAAGAGCATCTCCTTGACCCTGTGGTGCCCTGGCTGCGCCAGGAGCTGGAGGCAAAGTATGGGACCAGGTGGTGTATGGCAAGGATTGCAGAGAGCATCATCCTGCATGCTGTGTCCATCTGTGGTCCAGATAGGAGTGTCTTGGCCCATGTGCTGCAGGATTTCCTCGAGGAACATACAGAACCTCTAATCCATGGCATCATCAACATCATTGTGAATCAGTGCACACAAGAGGCCCAAAGGCTGCTGCAGTCCCGCCTTGTCCCAGAGAACAATCCTGCAGCCATCTCCAGCAGATTTCAGATGGATCTTACTGCTCCCCACCCAACCTCTGCCAGCAGCCCTGCAGGCTCCAGTGAGGAGCACCAACTCAGCACATCTGAAGCTGTCCTCCACACTCTCCGTCCATCTGCTCCCATCCCTGCAGAGCAGGAGGAGCTGGGGGAGGAGGCGGTAGCAGAGGAACCTGCCACAGAGGAGGACAACAGCACTGCGGCCATCTCCATCAGCCCTCAGGAGGATAATCTTGCCCCACAGGCAGCCCCTGCCAGCAGCTCTGCAGGTTCCAGAACGGAGGACCAACACAGTACATCAGAAGCTGTCCTCCACAGCCTCCACCCATCTGCTCCCGTCCCTGCAGAGCAGGAGGAGCTGGAGCCAGCAGCAGCGACAGGTCCCTCTGCCCAAGGCAGCAGCCACAGCCCCTCCACTCCCAGCCAGGGTAGGGGTAGGGACCCCTTGCCCAGGAGGCCTCAGCGTTCCACAAGGAGGAGGGCTGCCAGCTGTCTGGACTCTCCCCAGCCCCGCAAGAGGCCACCTGATCAGCAGCAGTAGCAGGGCTGCAGTAAGTCTTCACAAAAGAAAAAAGAAATAAATTGCTATATTCCTGATAAAGTATCTGGGTGCTCCTTTCTCTCCCTTCTCTTGCTATCTTTCCCTGATCCTGCTGTTGGGGTTTTAGTTTAGTCCTAGTTTTTTTCCTGTTAAAGGAATTTTTTCCCATATGCATATTGCTAGGGGACAAATGGCCGTACTTACGAGAAGACAAAAGACCTGGCTACTCTTTTGTTTTCACCTGGGTGTGGGGGCAGTTCGCTCTCAAGCTGCAGAGAAAGGAGCTGCTGGTTCTTTTCTTCGGCCGTTTTTCTTTTCTGCTGAAAACAACACCGGGATCCCAAAGCTGTTTTTTCCCTGCCCTGCTGGAGGCTGGGCTGTGGCCGCCCTGCCCCGCTGCTGCTTCAAGCTTTCGCTGCGTTGTAGCCGTGCTCGCCCTGCCTGCGTGGACCTCCGGGGGGCTCCCCGTTTGGATACATCTCGTCTGTCCTCTGGGATCTGTGCTCGTCTCTGCCGATCCAGCCTGCCGTTCCAGCCTGCTGCTCCAGCCTGCTGTTCCCGAGAGTCCGGCCGGACACTGAAGCCAGCCGTGTGGGGTTTGTGAAGCCTTTGTTCCATCCCTTCCTGGGATCCCAGGCCACCAGGGCCACGTGCTCCCCGAGCTCGCTCCGGAGCGCCCCCTGCAGCCGCGGGGGAACCATCGCACCTGCCCTGCTCACCGGGAGCCGCCAGCGCCCCTGCCGGCTGTGACCGGAACTGCACCCGAGGGGAAAGGGCCTGACAGCCGAGAAGGCTGGCACTGGGTTTGTGATTGCTGTTACTGCCACAGTTGTTGTCGTTTTGTTTGACTTGTTATACACATATATATATAGAGAGAGTAAAGAACTGTTATTCCTATTTCCCACATCTTCGCCTAAAGGCCCTTGATTTCAAAATTATAATAACTCAGAGGAAAAGGGGTTATATCTGCCACTTCAAGGGAGGCTTCTGCCTTCCTTAGCAGACACCTGTCTTTCAAAACCAAGACACCTGCGCACCCTCATCAGCCAAGGGCCCTGGAGACCTAGGATGATATCGGCAGTGCCTTGTCCCACAGGAATTCCTACTGCAGCCACAGCAGTGGAAGTGTTTCAAAAAAAGACTGGAAAAGGAGTATTGCATTTGCAAAGGAGAATGTGCAAAATCAAGGCTGCTTGTGCCTGTGCCCAGATGGCCTGACTATGCTGCTCCCTGCATTGCATTTCATCTGTAGCCAAGAGGACAGGAGGGGCCCTGCTGTCACCTGCTCAGAAAGGTTTCTGGGAAAACAGGACAGGGAGCTTCAGAGCACAACTTCTCTGCATCCAAACACCACTCTGTAGGGATAACCAGAGCTCCGTGGCTGGTCACAGCACTCTCTCAGAGAAGATTTGCTCTGGCAAAAGAGAACGGTGGTTTTGAGGTTCCTTGAAGAGCTGCACTTTTCATGAAGGAATGTCCTTCATTGAAGACTCTCCTTAGCTGAGCCCCTGACTGATTCTCAGGAACTGTCCAATGGCCTTCTTGGTAGAAAGTTTTTCCATGTATGAAAGAGTGAAACTTTTAAAAGAGTAAAAGGAGGTTTTTTTGCTAGGTAAATTACAGCGACAGAAGAAGAAAGCCGTGATCAGGAAGGGTATGGGAGCACTAACAGAATCACATACAACTAAGGCAGACATGCCTAGCATGTCAATTTACTATCATCCCCAAAACAAAAATGATGCCTCTAATCCATTTCATGCACACAGTGAGGAACCAGAATACTCAGATATTGGAATCTCAGAAATTGAAATACCAGCAGCTCTGTAGAAGGGGTTAGATTTCACAGAAACCCCGGGGTCTGTAGCACTGCAAATGGCTGCCGCTACTCATATGTCCTGACGAGAACTCAGACAATCAGCTATGGTGGTCAGCAACCCAAGTTTAGCACGTAACTTTCAGACATGGTGAGAACCCATGATTCCCTTGTTTTGTCTTTTGCATGTTTTCCCCTGAGTGGTTAACACTTTGTCTGTGTTAAGTATGAAGTCATGTATATTCATTTCCCTTCTTTAATATGTATTAGCTCTAGAAAGTTCCTTATTCTCGACGCCCCATTGGATCCTTCCCGGAGTCCATCCTATGTGTTGTTCCCATTGGTTCCCTTCCTGTCAATCCCACCTGCTTGTCTCTATCCCATTGGCTGATATCCCTTTCCCCACCTATTCTGTACCCAGTATAAGATCCCTGGACCCTCCCACCAATTGGCCTCTTCGTCCCTGTCTTTTCGTGGGAATTAACCTGCGTGGAACACATACGGAGAGTCCCCTGTCTTTACTTCTTTGCCTTTGCCTGCGTGCCTGCTTAACAGACACAGGAAGATACAGCCCCTTCAGGGTGAGGAGCTCTACCCCTTTTTCGTTGTGTGTTGGGCACTGAGTGCTGCCTTCCAGAGGGGTTTCAGCATTGACCTCTGGGCTTCTTTGTGTCAGCACGCGAGGGGTAAAACCCCCTTCTGCCAGCTCCCAGTAGCTGAAAACCCCTCCAGGGGTTTTATCTGAAAATCATCTAGGAAAGCATTCATTTTCATACATTGATGCAAGTAGCTTAAAAAGAAACGCAGATGAGGCAGTAAGCTTGACATCAAGTAAGTGTGTATGTAAAGAGGTGTTTCCAATTCGTGGTAGGGTGACAGCAATAAGTGGAGTAACTTTTCAAGCCAATTGGTAATGAAAGACCTACTCCTAAACCCAGCTGTTCTGGTTGGTAGTCCACCCAATGGAGAATTTTCAGAGCAGGAAAGTTCACTTTTATGGGTACTCAGTGGAGACAGGTGAGCAATTGCAGAAGAGTGAACTGCAGTACAGAAAAAACCCAGCACCTGTCTGCTGGCTACTTCACAGCTCTGGACATGTGCTTTGTTTAGAAGCAGTAATGTGACCCAAAAGGACATATTTTCAAGGACACTTGGCATCTGTGGCATTCAAAATATGGTGTTCCAACCAAGTGCTTAAATATCCTCAAAAAATGGAATCTTCAGTGAAAGTAGAACTTACTGATATTAAATGACTTTTTCTTGTACTTTATTTTCTGATTCTATTTAAAAGCATAGGTAGAAGCTCCAGATAAATATTATATTATCCCTACTGAATGGAAGTGTGTTTTGCACACTCAAAGGCAACACAACACCTTGATGCTAGCAGGAACAAGGAGCATGCAATTCCTCCTTGCTAGAGGAATGCAAACTCTCATCACCCCCTTCCTGCCAGAGCTAGGTAAAAGGTTTTACAGGGTCTTACAGCCAGTGCTTTGACTAAACAAAAAAGGTACCACTCTAGGGCCCACAAGGAATTTGTTATCTGCATATGAATTTAGTGGACAAATTCCTGCTCAGATGCAGTGTTTAGAGAAAACAACCCAAAAATAATTATAGCAAATTATTTCACAGCTGTTAGATTTCTTTTGATAATACTTTTTACTTAATAAAATTACAAAGTTTTTGAGAGCATGAGCATGAGTTCTTCACTGAATTTGAACATGAGTTTCTGTATGTTTAAGGAGAAATAAACACCACTGCCATGGACTCTCACTATTAAAAATACAAAAGTTGATTTTTACTAGCCATACATCAATGTCTTAGTGATGATGACACGAACAGACCAGCTGACAAGTAAGTCTAGTCAGAGTACATAGAATTACTAACAGTGATTGACTGTATTATAAATATTTCTTCACTCTCTTAGAGCAAATATTTAAAAAATAAACCAGGATAAACCAGAGTATAGAATAACATTAAAGAGTTATGTCATGAACCATGTGGAGAGTAATAAAGGAGAGCAATGCAGTATAAATCTTAAATAACTTCACTTTAGAAGAAAAGTAGGAATGGAAAACATGCTACTTTTACTGACTGGAAATTCCAATGGTTCACTTGGAGCAACTGTATGAAAAGCAATATACTTCTCCCCATCAAGACAAATCAGCTTATTCCTTACAGCTCTGTTTTTTCTTATGTGTATATGTTTTTAGGTGTAAGTATTAACTTTTCCCACCTGCGGAATAAGGGGCTGGAAAGCAGCACCATGGAAAGGGACCTGGTGGTCCTGGTTGATGGTAAGTTGAACAGAAGCCAGCAGTGCCCTGGCAGCCGGGAGGGCCAGGAGGGCCACGCATGTCCTGGGCGGCATCAGGCCCAGCATCGCCAGCTGAGCAAGGGAGGGGATTGTCCTGCTCTGCTCTGCACTGGAGCGGCCTCACCTCAAGGCAGTTTTGGGCACCACAGAAAGATGCTAAACTTTTTTAAAGAGTGTCCAAGGAGGGCCACGAGGATGATGAAGGGTCTTAAGGACAAACCTTATGAAGAGTGGCTGAAGTCACTTGGTCTGTTCAGCCTGGAGGAGTCTGAGGAGAAACTTCACAATCTACCACTTCCTTGTTGAGGGGAGGAGGAAGGGCAGACACTGATCTCTTCTCTGTGGAGACCAGTGACAGGGCCCAAGGGAATGGCTGAAAGTTGTGTTAGGGGAAGCTTAGGTTGGATATCAGAAAAAGGTTCTTCACCCAAAGGGTGGCTGGCACTGGAACAGGCCAGGGAAGTGGTCATAGCACCAAACCTGAGAGAAATAAAAGAGCATTTGGACAATACGTTCGAGCACATGGTGTGACTCTTATGGATGTCCTGTGCAAGGCCAGGAGTTGGACTCAACAATCCTTGTGGGTCCCTTTCAGCTCAGGATATTCTGTGATTCTGTGAATTTTTTTAATTGGTAGGGAGTGCTCTAAATCCTGAATATTTTGGTTAAAAAAAAAATAAACGAACCAGGAGATGCATCAAGGATGCAACACCAAAAGTGGCTTCTGCACCTTTCTCTGCAGAGGAGCAAGGGCTGTTATCTGGGCCAATGATGCTTTTTAATGTGCCTTATTTTCCTAAAGTACCAAAAGCTATATTTTTCATATTTCTTGAAGCCATGTCCAGACAAGCCCAACAGGTGTAAAACTGCTTTTGCGGAGCTGGAGAGCAGAACACACAGTTGAAATAAATGCCAGATCCTCCTTCCTTGGAGTACATCAAGTGGAGAAGGACAGACCACGGTCATGGCAAGATTTTCCAGGAAGAACAAGGAGGAACAGTACTGGGGGAGAGTGGGTAGGGAGGGGGGAGAGAGGAAAGATGTGAAAACTGCCGGGTAAAGATTCCTCTGCCCTTGTCTCAGACAACATGGCATGCACATACAAGACACACGTCGTGCTGTCTGCCAAACCTCGTCCTCTTGTCGGGCTGGGCGCCAACGACGCGAAATGCAATCCAGTAGCGTCCCCCACCCTCCTCCTAGTAAAGAGTTATTTTAAAACTTCAGGCATAGTGCTCGGTAGCAACAGTGACCAGGGATAAAAGGGAAAAGGAGAAGGGCAAGAAGAGAGGGAGCACAGGAACAAGAGGACGGGTAAAACCCCACCAAAGCTGTTGCAAAACGTCTGCAGCAGCATCAGCGGGGAGACCCGGGACGGGAAGGATGGCTCAGGGTCCGGGAGGGTCGGGGGTGTCCTCGGAGCTCCGGCGAGGCACCTTGCGCTGGGCTCGGCGCCGGCAGCGGGGTGGCCCCAGCCGCTGCTGGCGCTGAGGGCACAGCCGGGGCCAGTGTTCTCCGCAGCGGAGCGGAGCGGAGCCGGGACAGGAGGCGAGGCAGTGGCAGCGCCGCAGGAAGTCGGCGCCCGAGGGGGCTGGCACGGGGGCGGTGGCGGGGCCGCCCCGCCCGGACCGGACCGGCCCGGCCCGCCGTCCGCCAGCGGCCGCCCGCCGAGAGCCGCCGTCGGAGCCCCCCTCGTCGTCACCGATGGTGCTGCCGGGCTCCTGCTGCCCCCTCCAGGGACTCGTCCCGCTGCCCCAGGCGGCGTCGGGCTCTCTGTCCGCCGCGGCCGCCGGCCTTGCGCCGCCGCGCCGCCGCCCGTCCCCCCTGGCTGCGCTGCCCGCCCGCCCGCTGCTCGGGCTGGGGCTGCTGCAGACCGGCCTGGGCTGCGCCCTGGTGGCGCTGAGCTTCGGGGCGCTGTGGCTGAGCAGCGCCCCGCAGGTGAAGAGCGCGTGTCCCCTCTGGGCCGGCTCCTCGGTAAGTGACGGCCGCGGGCAGGGACACGCCGTGCTGGGGTCCGGCCGTGCGTGCGCGGGCCCTGCGGTGTTCGCTGTCCCGAGGGATGCGTGATCCCGCTCCTCCGCGATTACTTGGAAACAGCCTGCGGGTAACGGCTTTTCGCTGATGTGTACCTCCGTTTGTTACCAACGGCGTAATAAACGTAGAGACAAACTAATAGGGGATTTATTTCCTGACGTGCATTTTTTCTGAAAAAAAAAAAAAAAAAAAAAAAAAAAAGAAGATACTCGGTGTTTTTGCGCGATCAGAAATAGGATTTTCAAAAGTCGTTGTGTATGTAGATGTAGCATATTGCTTTTGTGCTTTGTGCCTTTACTCGTAGGCATAATGTAGAGATAAATCAGCAATGTTCCTGGGGAAAAAAAATGGATGGACTTAAGAGAGTTTAGTAAGGAGTGCTGAAAGAAGTTATTCCATCTCCTGTTGGGCCCTTCTTTAAACCACAGCTTCATATATACAAGAGTTTGTATTGCCGAAGCTAGACACTAGTAAGCAGAAGTTAGTAAATGTCGGAGAGTCAGATTGATTGGTCCCAGTTTGTGGGCCCTCCAGCAATCAGCAGGTCGTGTTCTGGACTGGAACGCTCAGCCTCTGCTGCCTGTGTAACAGCATCAGCTTATCCCTCACTTTAAACATTTAAATTAAATTGCCAGTGTTGTTCACCACCTGTGGAAATGTGCTCAGTGCAATAGTTTGGGGATCAAGTAGTGCCTGTTTATCTGTATAGTGCAGTGTTCATCCCTGTAAGTACACAATCCTTGGGGGTTGAGGAGTAATCCAGACCATCCAAATGTCTGTGTTTGATATCTCTGTTATGATCTTTCTTTTTTTTTTTTTTTTTTTTCTTTCTTACTCTAGGTTAAAAGAAGTTTAATATATGTAACTTACGGACTTTCTTTGAATTCTGCACACAGAACCATGCTTGTGCTTTTAAAATGCTTTAAAATTGCACATATAAGATAGAGGTACTCAGTATCTTCAATAATCAAGAGGGGTGTTGGTTTTGTTTGGGGTTTTTTAACTGTATTTCTGAAACAATAGTACTCTCAGGAAAGTTACCTAATACCTTTTGGGTGTAAAAATATAAGTGAAAATTTTAGCCCAGAAGCAACCTAGAAAAGCAGATGCCATTAAAAGCTAGGATTGATGTGTCTGGTCAGGTGCTTTTTGGTTTGGTTTTCTTTTCATTAAAGATGAGACATTCTGACTTGTGAGGGGCAAGTCAGGAAAACTTTGAGAAAGACTTTCTTTTCTTATCTTTAACAGATGCAATGAAATAAAGTTGTTGTACTTAGGGAAAGAAAAAAGCTACTTACATCAGTATTAATGTGCTTTGTTATAAAATCGTGTGTCCATTTTGTAGTCAGAGAATTCAAAAAATACTTTGTTATGAAACTGCAGTTATGTATGTGGTTTTGCAACACCAGTGATGATATCAGTAGGTATTTTTGGCCAAGTCATATATGCACGTTACGCTAGATTAGATTGATCATGTCAAGTGAATGAAGTTACAGAAGGGATTTATTAAAAATACTAGTGGATGACTTCCTGCTTGTTCCAGTCTTCCTGTTTCTTTTTAGTGTAGGAGCTTGGTGTCAACTGGCTTAGTCACAAAGTCCTGTGAGTTAAAAGTATATCTGCTGATTTATGGGACGTGCTGAGAAACTGATTTACCTGTCTTTATAGGGTTCCCATTCTTCTGTGAGAGGGTATTCGGGTATGCTGTTTGTTTTCAGTTCTATGGCAATTCTTTATCATTCCTTAATTGTTTTGCCCTGTAAGGTAAAAAGAGAATCATAGGGTTCGGTTCTGTGATTCAGCAAGTTTGGTCTAACAACTGCTGTAGCAGAAGGATGTGCTTTTTATTTTAACTTTTTTCCTCATGCTGATGCTGGCATTCATCTGATTAAATAGCAAATAATTTCAGGGAGGTAGTTCTAGTGCTCTTTATTGATTTTGGTAGGGTTCATGCTCTGGGTTTTTGGTTCACTGAAATGGTCAGAAGTCAGCAAGCAAGAAGTAGGAATTTAATGAAGTGTTGAGGTGGTGAGTGAGGGAGAGGAAGAAAGAGACAGGTTTTAGATTTGCCTAGCCATGTTGCAGAGAACAAGTACTCAATTGGCTGAAAGCAATTATTTAAGGCAAACATGGAGGTTGGAGTTGCTGACATACTACTTGTCCCCATGCTTTTTTTCTGGGCGGAAAAAATAAGAAACGAGCAGATTTAATTTGGTTGTTATTTCACAGGATGTTCTTAGGAGCGAAGAACCCAATCAGCACAGGTATTCTCTGCTTTAAAGTGTGTCTTTGTATCTTCCCAACATTGCTGTAGTGTTCCAAAGTACCTTTCATCAGAAGAGTAATAAAAACCGTGTAAATGGCATTTTTTTGAACTTTTGCTTTTTGGTGACACTATGTTTTTTGCTATTGTAGGCAATCTTATGTGGAATCTTAGGGCTAACAACATGGAAGAGGCCAATGATGCTTTTGGTAGGTATGGATTAAAGTTTGTAAGGAAATTATATAAAAATGATCCTAATTTAATAGTCATTGGTAAAAAAATAATCACCCCTTTCTTCTTTTAAAAAAGTAATGTTGAATCTTTCTTTTCAAATGGTAGAATTGTAATTATTAATAGAGAAGTCAAAGACCATGAAAGGCCATATTCTTTCGTGCATGAATGAAGTCCCCAGTAAGGGCAAGAAGTGTCTGGAAGAATTGTTAATGTTATGTAAAGAGCAGGTTTTATGTTTTTGTATGTATAAGAAAATGCTGGCTTAGAATAAGTAATTTAGTTCTCTGAGGCAGTGCAGCTTGAACTGAAATGAAGGGGATGGTTCTAAATCTTAGCTTAGTTGTAGTGTTTTAGTTTCTGACAATGGGTTTGAGAGCTAACTTAACACCATACAGTAGGATCCAGTGCTAGTTTCATTTACAGTTGACACTGCATTGCTGTGAGAGAAGTAGATTGATGTGCAGGGTGTGTAAGCTGTTTCTGCTTGTAAGTGGAATCTGAAGCTGTGTGGCTCTTAATGTCTCAGAGTTGGGATTTGAAAAAAGTTTTGGAGTTGCTTTTGTGTGTGGGTTTAGGGAGTTTTTTAGTTTCGTTGGTTGATTTGGGGTTTTTTGTTTACTTGTTTGGAATTTTTTGCCTTACTGTCATTTCTGAAGACTTTTTCCAGGCCAAGGCAGTTGTTTCATTTTATGCACCACTTCTTTGCGATCCACATGGGTATCGGTGAGGAGTACCAAGGATTAGATGTGTGAGCTGTGGATGGAATCATAGGTTCACCGAGGTTGGAAGAGATATTTGAGATCATCAAGTCCGACTGTCAACACAGAACTGCCCTAAACCCCTAAACCACATCATCCAGTGCCAGATCCAGAAGCCTCTTGAACACCTTCAGGGATAGTGACTCCACCACCTCCCTGGGCAACCTATTCCAATGCATGACCACCCTAACAGCAAAAAAGCTTTTTCTAATATCTTATCTGAATCTCCCATGTCTCAGCTTAAGGCCATTTCCTCTTGTCCTCTCACAGCAGGCACAGTTGCGGACACGGGCCCCCCACCTCACCACAGCCTCCTTTCAGGGAGTTGCAAAAAGCAGTGGGGCCCCCCCTGAGCCTCCTTGAGACTAAACAACCCCAGCTCCCTCAGGTGTACCTCACGAGAGATGTTCTTCAGTTCTTTCAGGAGCCTCGTTGCCCTTCGCTGGACACGCTCCAGCCCCTCAACGTCCTTTTTAAAGTGAAGGGCCCAGAACTGAACACAGACTTGGGGTGTGGCCTCCCCAGCGCCCAGTACAGGTGGGTGACCGCTGCCCAGGTCCTGCTGGCCATGCTGTTCTTGATACAGGCCAGGATGCTATTGGCCTTCTTGGCCACATGGGCACATTGCTGGCTTGTGTTCAGCTGGCTATTGACTAGCACCCCCAACATGCATTGTCATTTCTCAGTGTGCATTGGTTAACACAAGCAAATTTTCTAGGAGTTTTGTGGATATAGAGAGGAGCCTCGTGTTAGAGACTCCCAGTCTGGAAGGGCCGTATTTTTATCCAGATAAGTGTACATGCTATCAGTCTCAAACTGCCTAAGGCTTGCACAGTACTCCTGTGTTGGTATTGCCTGTGTTCTGTGCTGTTCCTCTAGCATGTTGTTGCTGTTGTTTCCTTTTGTCTGTTGTTGCTCTTTCACTCTTTAACATTCTCCTTTGTATAAATTTTATTTTCCTTTCCTAATTTTACTAAAATAGAAAGCACCAAACTCTTCTTATTCTTTCTTTTATATCAAATTATCTTTAGAATGGTCACATGCTGAAGGAGATGGCCCTGGGATACTGTGCGGCAGACGGGAAAGTTTCTGATGTGAAATTGATTGAAGCCCTGAGCAGCCTGCCATGGTTTCATAGCTGACCCTGCTTTTGAATAGGAGAACACACAGGAGTTTTCCTGAGCTCTCTTAGAGCCATAATTATTCTATGATTATGTGATTCTGTGAAATTGTTTGGGGTTTTTTTCTTATTTGTATGTGTGTTCTATAGAAGTTTCATTTTTTTCTAGCCAGATTAGCTCAGCCTTGACACTGGGAAGCATTTCTGATGAAAGAACAGTCAAACGCTGGAACAGGGTCATAGAGAGGTGGTTGATGCCCCAAGCTGTGAGTGTTTAAGAGGCATTTGGACAATGCACTTAACACAGGGCTTTGATTTTTGGTGAGCCCTGAAGTGGTCAGGCAGTTGAACTAGATGATTGTTGTGGGTCCCTTCCAACTGAAATATTCTATTCTATGTGAAAAAAAAAAAAATTAACATTAAACTCTTCATGAGGGTAAGGAAATCATGCCTTAAACTATCTACAGTCTGTCAAGGACAGATTGTTAGTTTCTGTGAGCATATTTATGTTGGGCAAATATCTATTTTGTCTACCCTCTAGTAACTTGAACATTTTCTCTAGGGAGTTATGAAGAATACACAATTACATGAATTGTAAAAGCAAGCTTCCTAAAGGTCTCAGCAATGAGAATCATTACACAGTCATGACTTACAATTATGACATTCATAAGTAAAACTAAAAAACTCATTCAGAACTAAAACATATCCTTTTTTCAGTTGTGACTGTCCTCCCCTTTTAACTCCTTATGTAAGGCCTTAGCACTCCCAGTGATGGTTTCTCACTATCTGTGTTTGGGTTTTTGTGAAGGGTCAGGCTGTCCTATGGCTGCCACTTCAATCCAAGGCCTTGGTCATGGAGAAAAACAGCCAGAGTGTTGTTTTTTTTTCTGTGACAGCAAGATTCTGGTGCTGCTGATGCTTGCAGAAAGCACAGGGCTGCAATGATGTGAAAAAGGAGCTTGGGATGGTTTCAGCCACTCTTGTTTTCCCCTTGGAGGGGAGGAAGGAAAGGAAACACATTGGTTACAGATGTAGTGTACCTTTAGTAGCACCATCTGTGAAAAAACAGCCATGAAGAGGGATGGCTGTGATAAGACCTTTTAGTAAATAAAATGGAGAGCAACATTTGGGTTTTGCCACCTGCGCTGTTTTACAGCTACATTAGCAGTGTGGGACGATACTAGATAAATAATACATCTGAGAGACAGGGTACTGCAAGGCAAAATCAAGCTACAGTCATATCTTTTGAAGGACATTTTTGCAAGGGAGGCCTAGCCTTGAGCTGTACAGATGCTGAGAAGTCCAGATTCTGAAATCCTTCCTTGGTTTTAGGTGTTTGAGGAATTTCTGTTCTCAATATCTGTTGTCAATCAGTTTTGGAAGTCAGTTTTTAATGCTTGTGCTTTGAAGCTGATTTTAGTTTGAGGTAATGCTGGCTTAACACTGGACTTGATGATCTTGGAGATGTTATAATCCTATGTTACTTCTTCTTCAGGACTGCCCAAATGTATTAATGGGGAAAGGGAAACTCACCACCACCACCTACCCCTCCAAGTTACTTGGGTATTGACTCTGAACCTTTCTGGGCTTCCATGCATAGAACCTGGTTCCTTCCTCTCTGCTCCTAAGCTCCTTCTTTCACACAGCTTTAAATCTTATTTTTAGCTGAAGGAACCTAAATTTTTTCAGAAAGTACATCAGTTCTCCATTGTTAGTTTGATTGTGTATGTTTTGAGGGCAGCTCACATCTTTGACAGGTCATGCTTGCTGTTAATAGCTTCTGTCCTTACTTGTATGTCAGTCTGGACTAATCTGACTTTATGTTACATTCCCAGGAGTTGCCAGGTGCTGTACATGCTTTGCTGAATGCAGAAGCCCTTAGCTATTGAAGCATCCTTTCCTTTCAGTCGTGTACAAATTAGTTGCAATTCTGTGGAGTGCTTTTTAGGTGATTCTCTGGTTGTGCTTGTTTCTGGTTTTGGGTTTTTTTCACCAACTGAAACAAAGACTTCAAGTTAAGCATCTCTCTGCCTGGTGCTCTCCTTGCTAAAAGGAGACTTAGCTGTGATCGAATGAAAGGGAAAGGAGTGCCAGCATCCAACAAGACACCAGCCTGTTGTACTGTGCAGAGTTCAACTGCTGCAGCTTCAAGAACTGGGGAGCAGTTTGGTACCTGCAAAATGCATGGGATCGAGAACTCAACAGAACACATAGAGGCTGGTTGAATGCAACTCTGGCTTTCAGCTACATCAAGCACTGCATGCTTTTGTTGTTTGCTAGCATGGCAGCTTTTGTGTTCATAAATGTTATCTGTTTTCATGTAAAGCTTTGAGGGGTTTGACAGAAAAGTCATAGTTGCATGTGCAGCATGAGTCATTCAGTCCGATTCTTCTCATGTTTTACAGTGTGGTAACATAAGCATTTGAAAATTTTATTTGAAACACTTTTAAGTTAAAAGTGTTAATGTTTTTGGTTTATGAAAAATATTTACAGATATTACATTGAAAACAGAAAAGTTTATGAAATTCAGCCTTTATTTGTAACCTTGAAAATTTTTGAAGAATTAATTTGTGGTAAACCTTGTAT
This sequence comes from Corvus kubaryi, assembly GCF_017639235.1. Taxonomy (NCBI): domain Eukaryota; kingdom Metazoa; phylum Chordata; class Aves; order Passeriformes; family Corvidae; genus Corvus; species Corvus kubaryi. The sequence continues at coordinate 4,513,312 of NW_024582075.1, forward strand.
TTAATTGAAATTTTTTGTGCAAAGAAAAGTATGTCCTGGAAGACTTTAAATAAAGATTTCTTAGGGCTGATTGCTGCTATGATATCTGCACCTTGACAGATTTTCATGAATTTAGCCAAAATTTAATGTATAGACCAAGACACGTAGTTCTGGTGACATTCTTAAATTTTTGCTCTGCTAGCAACAGTATAAAACACTGTGAACAGAAGCTGCATATCATGTCCCTAACCCGGAAAAACAGTGTCTCCCTAGCCATATATTTTATAATAAGCAGTCATTTAAGTTGTGAGAATTACTGTAGTAGTATCTTTTTTCCCTGGATGTTGGAAGTGAAATAGTTCAGTGTTAACCTGTATGCTCACATTTAGGACTCCAGCATTAAGTCAAGAAGCGGTAATTACACAAAGGTTTTAAAGTCAGTATAAGCAAATAGAAGTATGCTTTTAAGTTTGAGAGTATGAAAAGCCATTAGAGGCTTATAGCCATTTTTATGCTGCAAAAGCTTTTCTCTCATACCTGAGGTGTTTTAATTCTGCTTTTGAAATATGTGACTTTTAAAATTAAATTAATTAAGTAGCCTTTTCTTGTGGGGCCATCCTTTGTTGACAGTTGTATTGTGGGTCTCCATATGGTACAATAAAAAGCTCTCACAACTGCCAAAAATCTAGTAAGGTCCCGTGAGTTTTAATTTTCACACTGCTGCTGTGCATATGGACACTTAATAAACTGACTTACTTTTTTCTACAGGATATTTATAAAGTATGTATGTAGGCTGTAATATAAGATATAAGAGTTGATGATTGTGAAACAACTGTTTCTTCTTTCCTTTAAATGCCTGCTTGGGCATCAGTCCTGCGTGTGCATATTCAAGTGAAGGCAGTTCCTCTCTGACATTAGATACTCGCTTCAGTGGCAGCAGCAGCAGCACAACAAGCAGCTTCCCCTTGCAGAATGAAAGATAGTGCCAGAGCTTTACTATGCAATTTTATTCTTCCTTGGAGTCCTCAAAGGGCATGATGATACTTTTTTACCTGGAAGAGATCATACATGTAAGACATTAGCAAATTAATAGAATACACTTTGCTTTTGTGTAGTTTAATTCATATGAAGATTCTTCACGGCTTTCTGCAGCTGTTCACAGTCCATGTGTATCTAGTGCTCTGAAGATGAAGCTGTGAGCCAAGCTAAAGCCATAATTTGAGTTGTTTCCATTTTTATAACTGCAGTTAAGACCTGTTACCTCTGTTTAGGCTTTTAAAATACCATGTTTGCTTTTCTCTGTTTTTTTCTAAGTTGTGAAGTACGTCTCTCCTCTGGGTAGGATCTTCTGTCACTGGGATAAAGTGTAACCCCTGTTTAATTGACTGTTGATGTTTAAATTTGCATCTGCAGGAGAGTATTTGTAACAAGCTGACAGAATACATGTTTGATTGGACAGTGAGTGGCTGAATGGCTGAGCTGAGAGGGTTGTGATCAGTGGCAAAAGCCGAGCCAGCTGAGGGCCAGTCAGCAGTGTTGAGCCCAAAGGGTGGAAACTGGGGCCAGTACTACTGAAGTGAATGCTCCGCACAGTAGATCTGAGTGCACTCTCAGCAAGTTCACAGGCGGTGCAAAACTGGGAGGAATGGCTGATACTCTAAATATTGCCATTCAGAAGGACCAGGACAGGCTGAAGAAATGCACTGAATCTCCTGAAGTTCAACCGTGGGGAATGCAGAGTCCTGCCTGTATAGGGAAATTCCCCTAGTACACAATAGGGAACAGTTTGGTGGAAAGCAGCTCTGCAGAGAAAAACCTGGGGATCCTGGTGGACAACAAACTGTCCATGAGACAGCAAAGTGCTCTTTGTGGCAAAGTGGTGTCCTGGGCTGGATTAGGCAGAGACTTGGCAACAGGTCGAGGGATGTGATCCTTCCCACGCCTGGAGAGATGTGAAATCTGTGGTTGCTCAGCCTGGAGAAGAGAAGGCTCAATGGGAATCTCCTGCATCTCTGTAAATAGCTGATGGGAGGGAACGAACAGTAGGGAGCTGGACCTTTCTCCGTAGCACTCACTGGCAGGACAAGAGGCTGTTAGCACAATTGAGAAAATAGGAAATTCCATCTGAACATGAAGGATGACTTCTTTACTGTTATGATGGCCAAAAACTGGTGTAGGTTGCCTGTAGAGACAGTCAAAACCAACTGAATATTATATTCAACAGCTTGCTATAGGTCATAAAATCATAGAATGGTCTGGGTTGGAAGGGATGTTACGGTTCCAACCCCCTTGTTGTGCCACCTGCTTGAGCAGGAGATTGGATTTGGATGGTCTCAAGAGGTCCCTTCCAATCTCAGTGATTGTGTAAAGATGCTGACCAGTGATGGAGCAGAAAGAAAAAGGATTTTTTCTCTTGACAGTCAAGTACAATGTATTTTCCATTGTCAGATATGTGGTAGAGAATTTTGTGGTTATGGTTCAGATCATGGTAGTGTTTTAGATTGTATGTAGAGGAATTATTCTTATCTTCTGCTCATTTGGCAGGATTTTCTGAATATTGGATTATTCAGTCAAAAATATGCTATACATATAATAAAAATCAGATCAAGATTATAATTACTCATAGTAGAATTTATTAGAACATAAATGCAGAAATTATTATACTTGTTTTGCATATTTACGATAATGTTCCTTCTCTTCCTCTTTGTTCTTTGATTTCTGACATTTTTAAGAAAAATATTTGTAATTTTTTTGTTGTTTTTCAAATTTTGAATTGAAGGTCTGTATTTTAACTGTAACTTTTTTATAGCTGTATGCAGGCAGAATTTCTGTTGCAGCTTCTGTACCAAAGGAGACAACTTAAATGTGAATTTGCTGCTTTTTTTCTTTTTAATCTTTCTTTACTTTGGCCACGTAACTTCTTTTCTCCATTTGTTCATCAGTTGAAAAAGGACAGATACACCTCTTGTTTTTCTTAATATAATTTAATGAGATTTGTGCTATAAAGATGTCTTATGTTGAAACAGCTTCTATTTCAATTGCAAAACGGGTTAATTTCTAATTGTCAGTGCCCTGTGTTGAACCCACTTAAAAAGTTTTCTTTATACGCAATACCCATGTGTACCAATTTTCTTTTTCTCAAAGTAGTTTTTGTCAAAAGAGTAACTGAGATGATTTAGATAAAAGCGTAAGAAATGGGTTTGATTCATTTATGTGCTGAGCAGGGAGTTAATTTTAAAAAAATCATGAGATCCGGTGTTTGTATGGAAAAACAAATGACGCTCAGAGTGCTTTCTAGAACTAAGACCGTCTTATCTGTGGTTTTGTATTAGTACAAAGCTAGGAAAAAATACTCTTCTTCTAATAATTAATAAATTATTTTGTTCTTAGTATGTCTAACACAAAGATGTCCCAGTCCTCTTTGGAGATTTAGTAATAACTACTTCAATTATTGGGGTTTTTGGGGTTAAAATCTACCTTATGGAATAATGTTATGGTCAAACTAGTAATGAGTAGTAATGTTGTAATGAGGAATTTAGCTTGCAGAGTAATGCACTTTGGCTCTTGTCCATTCCTGGGTGATTATTTCCCTGAACCTCAGAAAATGGGAACATAATTTGTGCAACAGCTGTTACCTATTTCTGGTTCAGATTCCAGGCAGCTAACCATGGTACATCGGCTAAATTTGCTTGGAAGGCCATGGTGTTATTCTTCACATGTTTAGGAAGTCCTTGTTGCTGGATCTCCTGTAAAGCTGGATTCATGTCCCTCATAGTGTCCTTCTCTTCCTCTGTTTTTTTGTTATGTCCTGCTTTTGTAATTCGAACCATTTTGATACAAAGAAATATGAGTGAGCAGATTGTTATTAACGAAGATTCTTTAGGACATTAAGAATCAGGTACTTGCTTTGTAGGATTGAATGCTTAAAGGAGGAATCTTATTTTTATTTTTCTCTGAAGTAGTAGTCTTACCCATAGCATTTTCTCCTGAAGTAAAGAGTATTTTTGCCTGTATGAACAGAGACAGGGGTAGTCCTTTCGTATGTTCAAAATCCATATCCAATGTTGTGTATGCAGATTGTAAGGGCATAGGTCAAAGCAAGACATAATTTTATCTACTGCTTCTGCTTGTCCTTTTTTCAGGTATTTTGTTACTCGTCATTGCTCGATTTCAGGTGACTTATAAATCTGAAAGTATTATCTGATTTACAAATATTTTGGTTTTAGTAGCCAGGAGGAAATATTATCATATAGCTAAACTCTCTTAAGTGTTTTCGTCCTCACTGTACTGGGACAAATATTTTTTATTTATTTGTGCTGCAAAGTAATTCTGGAAATCCTGTGCAGAGTGAATGTTGGCTTAAGATGTTTCTTCCTCTTCAGGTTTCTTTACTGTTCTGAGTGTGTTGAGAGCTAAACCCAGTGGAAGAGTATGGCACACAGTGGAAGTTGGGTGACTTGCAGATCATACTTTGCACTCCAGAAGAGCCTTTAGTTGCTTGATCTATTGTTACTGACATTTTCAATAGTTGCATATATTTTATTTCTGCATAACTAGTTCAGAATAAAGAGAGAGAAGACAAAGGTTTTTGGGAATAGGTTAAGACACCTTGGGGCACTGAAGTCATGGGCAGTTTTGAAAAAGAAGCCCAGTGTCATTCCCAGCATTCCCAGTTTGTGAGTGGGATTTGCATTGTCATGAGTTCCTTGGGTTGGGTTCCTGTGCCTACTGCAGTTAACTTTGTTTTGCTGTTCCAGGTTAACCTGTTTATTCTGCTGTCTATGATCTGTGTTCTGCTGAACTTGACTGGATTAATACTAGGATGTCAAGGCATTCAATTTGTGTCCGGGGTACCCAGATGCGATTTGGTGAGCACACATACTGATTTACATTGATTTCTTCTCATTATGGCATATTAGCTTGCTGTGCTGAGATCACAAAGTATCCTGATGCAGAGTTGCAAGTAATTTAAGAACTAGCATAAAGGATTTTTGTAGTAATGTAACAAATATAAACTGTTGGAAAAAGCCTGAGCAATGGCGGGTAATGGTGAGCTACCCACAAAATGTTCAGTCTGTTGTAATCTGTGGATGGGATCGTTCTTCCTGTTTTGCCTCACTTGGTGAGGACCATTTGTGTTGATACCTTACAGCAGAAGATGTGAGGAAAAAAATAAGGTAGATCAAATCATTCTAGCTTTTCAGAACACTTCTACTTGAGGAAGAAGCAATCTGTACAAGACAGGGCAGAATGCAAAGATTTTTCTCAAGTGGCTGTCATGAGAAATAGAAGAATCACTATTTATGAACTGGAAAATGTGGAGTAATTGAAATTTAAGGATACAATACAGGGTCACTTGGTGATGATTACTTGTGTGTAAAAGCTTGAAGAACTTTGTGGGTTAATGAAAAGATCTTTGAATATCTATTTTCATTCATTTATTTCTTCAGGAAAGCTATTGTTGGTTCCTTGGCATGCCAGTGGGTGTACTGCAGTGAGAGTCAGAGATTATAAACCTTTGGCAATCTAGATTCACCCAGTATCACTATACCAAAGCCACACTGAGAATTTATAATGATATCCCAGATGAGGTGGTCAAATGTTGCCAGAGTTTCTGAGCTGTCTGTGGTTGGAAGTACAGGGTACAGCAAAAAGACATTCCTGAAATCATTAATTATTTTGTAGGGTGGCTTCTGTAGGTGGAAGAGTGTCAACATTGTGACTCTAGAGTTTGACAGCTAAAACGCCAATTATTTCTAGATATGGAAACATTGAATTTCTACTTCGAAAACTAAGATGACAAGATTAATTTGAAAGGGGAAGTTACAAACAGTGGTGTACAGATATGGCTATTAACGATTTGACTGGGTTGAAATGATAGTTGTGTGTTTCATTCCATCCACAGGAATGCAAGATATATTCGTGAACCAAAGAAAATGTGTACAGTTCATATAGAGTGGTTTACACAACAGGCAGAGAAATAATTTCTAGGCTGCTATGCATTGGAAGGAGCATAGATAATAAAATGGCTTAGTAATCAGTGCAACTATGATTACAACAATATACTAACAATTGTAAATGTGTTAATGCATTAGCCATAATGCTTTCTCTCAAATAAGGAGCGTGTATAATGCAGCTTTATAATGCAGGAATCATTGGCATACCAAACTGTTCAATTATATGATTCTGTATTTCCTGCTCTGTGGTCATGGGTTTAGTTTAGGACACAGGTTCTATATTATACAGGTGAAAATACTGCATAAAACAAATTAAAAGTAGAGTTTTGTTTCTTAAAGATGAATATGGATGAGAACAAGATTTGTTTCTGCTGTGAAGAACTTCATCTCACTGAATGCACAGAAGTAGAGGCTGTATTGAAGCTATACCATGTGAAGTCATGCAGTGCTGCTCACCTTCTTCTCAAGGTACCCTGCGCACACAGCAGTAGCACTGCTTTTATAGTGTTGGTGCTCGTGCAGCAGTGCAGAGCTGAAGTGATTGCCATGTTTACTGGGGAAAATTCTGTTGTTTTTCTGGCCTTCCACACTAGTCAGAAGCTCTTCATGGTTCTGTAACATGTGGGGAGTTCTTTTCATGTCTGGGTTTTGACCAGTGCACTGCTGAGCCAATAAGCAGCTCTTGCCCCTTTTTTGTGCTTAGTGCAACCAAAACTGCAGTTGAATCCAGACAAGATTACAGGGGTAAATATGATATAAATTTTAGCTAATGATTTGACGCCTTCATTGGACTTTTGCACTTCTCAGCCCTTCTTGGCTTACAAACTGCTAAAATAAAACACCCAACCAACACCATCTTCAAATATAAAAGAACTTTGACATTTCTTTAATGGTGATCATGTTGAATCTGGATTTCCCAGAGAAAAGTTATGAGGAAGGTTATAATTCTTGGATGAATAGATGGATAAATCACATCTGAGCTCTATTAAACCCTTCTGGATCTCTCTGTCAGGACAATAAATAGTGTAAAATGAGCTTTTGCAAATTACTCGTCTTGGAGATTGTGCTGAAGACTTCATCCCATACATTTCTTAGAAGTAATTGCCATGGTCATCCCTGTGTTTTCTCTATTTGTTTTAGTTTTGTTTATTTCGTTATTATTATTATTATTATTATTATTTATTATTATTATTACTGTTTTTACATTTACAGATACCATTATTTAATTTTTTAATTTTAATAATCTTCATGTTCTTCAGAAAGTTCTCTTAGCTCTTAGTGTCCTGAATGCTGTCACTGCCACAGTCTGCTTCTTAGCGGCTGCCCTGCATTACTTACAGATACTTGCATCAAGAAGATCCTGCATAGTAAGTGAGCACAAGGCATTGCCTGCCATAAAGAGTGTTGCAAACAGTATTAATAGATTACACAGTTCAGCAGTATTTATAGGTCAGAAGGGTTTTAACAGAAGTTTTGTTTGATTAGGACGAATCTCAGATTGAAGACCAAGATCACATTTTGGATCCCGATGATTTTGTCCCACCTGTCCCACCTCCCTCCTATTTTGCAACTCTTAATTCTTGTACTCCACAAACAAGTAACAGGTAAAACTGTGCACTCTCTTCCTTTCTTTTAGTGTCTTTCAAAACACTGCCTAATCTTTTTTTTTAAGACTATTTTCTCTGATGAAAAAGGTTTGTGATTTTAGGGGGATTGAAAAAAAAAAAGAAGGAAAAAGCATATTTGTTTGAAGACAGCATAAATACAGTGTGGGTAACAGGTAAAGTTTTGTGGGTTTGGGTTTAGATTCTGTAGGAACCATTTCTAGGTAAGAGAAATACTGCTGCTTGACACAGCTGAAAACTTACACGATGCTGTCAGGAGCAGTTCTGGGCAGCAATGAGAAGCCAGACACAGCCAGAGACCGTGAGTGGTGTTCCCCCATGGACCTTCCTGCCAGAGTCATTCCCCTTCTCCCTCTTGGGCTGCTAGGGCTGACTGAAGGGTATGTTTTGACTGCACTGCTTGGCCAAGTAATCCCTTACCCTACAGGTGGCTATATGCTCTTCAAAGTAACTTGCAGGTTGGCTTTATGACTCAGGTGGGGCTGCATTATTCTGTTCTGAACATACAATATTTATACATAAAGTATTACAGTGCTCAAGCAGACTGTGTGACTCTTGTTTAAAATTCCTCCTTTTTGCTGTGTACAGGACTGTTTAGTTTATTTCACTGTCTCATCAGGAATAGCATGCATGGTTTTGAAGACTGTGTGTTCCTGGCAGAGGTAATTACAGATCCTGGGATTGCCTAGAAAATGATAACATGGCGCAACAATAGGCTTTACAATGAACAGGTCCTCTGAAACACCAGAGACTGTAGTTGAATTCAAAATATTACTAAAAGCCTCCTATATCAGTCTTGGTTCAATCTGCTGATGAGAACAGAATGGAATGTGTAATGATCTCTTTGGAAAAATAATTATTTATTGAAACATGCTTTTCAGAGTTCCCCTGCTTTAAGATGGACCAGTTGTTCTTTGTTTAGCATGTCATTCTAGATGGTTATCTCTTCCCCAGCAGCAGTATTTCTTCTTTTTTTCTTTCTTTTTTTTTTTTTTTATTAAGCACAGGAGGAGCTGCTGAACAGTATTTAAGGCTGTGGTCTAAAATTGAGTAGATACCTAAACTTGTTGATAGTAACATTTAAGTGAAGATGACATACTTCTGAAGTCAGGCTACTTGTTTCAGGGTGTTCTGGGTAGTTGTACAGCAGTGCAGAAGTTAAAGCAACAGGCAGGTGTAATTTCTGTTTTTGGAAGATGAGTAATTATGACTCAGCCCAGGCTGGATCCTGCAGAGTGGCTGAGATGGGATGTGTCCATTTCTCAGTCAGCCTCCCCACACTTCTTCCTCCCAGACTGTGTCCTGAGCTCTGTGTAGCACCTGTGCCCTGGCTTTCTGTGCTGAGCTCGGTGGTCCCTGCATCCCAAGCTTTGTGTGCAGGGGGGTGTGACCGGAACCACATCCAGGGAGGTGAGCCCCCATCTGCAAACTCCAAGACAGATACATGCCCTGAAAAGGGAAACACCACAGTCATCAAAACTGGTTCCAAGGACATGTTTGGAGTGGGTAGGCATTTTCTGCCGCTCTTTAAATTGAAAAGTCAGAGGCCCAGCTATCAAAGCCAATTGGTTTGCTCTTCTACTTGTAGGAAACCTTTACATTTGTCTTATTTAATGGCAGGCAAAACCCAAACTAGCACTACAATATCTGGTCAATTCCTACCTCTGCTCTTCTTATTTCATACATTAAAAAATAGCAATTACATTATTTTTCAGGGCTGGCACAACATAAACAGTTAGAGCTGAGTTTCCAGGTGAAAAACAAAATGCGAAGTTTGCCAGGAGTTGGACTTTGTTCCTTGTGGGTCCCTTCCAACTCAGGATATTCTGTGATTCTGTGGAATTGTCACAGACACATACATTTAAGGGAGGAGGTGATGCATGTAGGGCAGCAAACCGATTGCCTAGGGCCTAGAAATATACCTCTGTTCAGTTTAAGGTATTGTTTGGGTACATCCTGGAAATGACTTTTGTAATTAAGGGACTCAAGGGAATGCTCTTCTAGTTGCATGTTCTGTAATAAGTTTTAACATAATTGTTGGACATAGCATTAATTATCAAGGTGTGACTGAACTGGATAGGCCAGATCAGGCATGTTTAAAAACAAAACTAAGATTCAAAATGTGTGTAATTTTGTGGCTTATGTTGAATGTAAGTTCAGCGTGAACATACTACGAAAATGTGAAGAAGTAACGTCAATGGAGCATCTATCTCCATTGTACTCCAAAATTATTCTGAAGCCTTTTGGAACAGGTGAAATAGATGGTAGTTAAAAACTAATTTAATGTGTTCTATTTTCCCCATTTTTAAGGCTAAAAAAGACAATGACCAGCTATCAAAATACCTGCTTTCCTTTCCTCAGATTTCTCCATGCATTACCTCCATTGCCTTCACAGGAGCCTTTCATTAGAGGGCTTCCAGGTTCTCATTTTGAAAGTTTTATTCTTTTCCTGTCTGTGAAAGCAGTCTTCCATAGGTATTTCCATCATTCTGCCCTTTCCTCTGAGCTTGCGAGAAAAAAATTTTCACAGTCATCTTTGTTCCCTGCAGCCAGTGTCCAGAGAAGCCCTAAATTCTGGGAGGGAGGACTTGCCTTGCATCCACTAGTGATATCCGTAAACCTGACTGAAGTCCAGAGAGCAAAATGTGGGTTTCTGTGTGTTGCTTGAGGTTCCTGCCTCAGCACCAAATCAGCAACTAAAATGTTAAAAAGACCCCAAACAAACCAGAGCAGAATTGAGATGTTTTGAGTCACAGACTTCTCTGAGGATTGTGTGGGCAAGGTCTTCTTGCCAGTTCTGCTGTTGACCACCACACTTTGTTACAGTGTTCCTGGGGTAATGTAAATATATGTTTATCAAAATTAAGGTTTCTCAAGGAATTGTTCTGTTTTCTTCCTTCTCAGAGCTATCTCCTAAGAGAAGGATGTTGCAGCAAAAGGTCTTTGGGATTTCTGCTGTGTTTCAGAGAGCTCCTTGGAAACTGAGGAGTAAGGTCAGCCATGAGGTGCATTTGCCTCATGCAAGCCTTTGTGAATCAATCAACCGTAATATTTCTGCATCATCACAAAAACAGCCTTTACTTTGAATCTGGCTTTTTCTGTGCAGCTGTATCTGAATATAAAACATCAGATCAGAAGTATCTTGAATTTAGGTTATAATTAAGAACTCAGTGGTTCACAGAACTCAGAGCTAGGCTGTCACATTTTGAATGACAACCTGTATTTTAATCTTTTGTAACAAAACTGAATCTCTGAAGTAAAACTGAAATGGGTTCCTAGGCCCAGTACTGCCCAAAGATGTTTGAACTCTGGGGAACACACTGGAGAGGCACATCCTAAGGAGCAGTTCCCTGCCATCTTCCGAGACAATGTCTTGCAGACCTTGGCGAGTCCATTATCTGTGACTTAGATCCCAACATCTGAACTGGCACAGAAAAGCCAGTGGAGTTTGGTAGCAGAAGGTGTTTTTTCTGCAGCTGGAAAGCCTTACTGACAGATTTGCTCCGTGTTATTTATTGCAGCACACTTGTCTCTGACATGATTTCACTGCCCTATATTTATGGAACACGAATCAAAGGGGTTGAAGTGTTCTGCCGTCTGGACCCACCTCCACCTTATGAAACTGCATGGAGCTCAAACAGCTCTGAGCAGGTAGGGGCCATCGGAGTTTAAAGTCTTTGGTTTTTTTCTACTGTAAGGGAAAGGTTGCACTGAAGCATGGTAAGTGTAAGTCAGGAGGATACATTTGATTACAAATGTAAATTTCGCTGAAGAGTTTAATTAATCACTTACCTCTAGAACTGAAAAGTTTTCTCCAGTTGGAAAACTGCCCAGGCATGAGAGAAGGAGCAAAGAGCAATGTGGAGTACACCTGTTCCTGGTTATTCTAAAAGACCTCCTTGCTTTACTTCACTTATGTACCTGCACTCCTCCCATGGGGGACTAGGTCAAGGTTTTGCCGTCACTGGCCATCCCTTTTTACTGGTGTTTTCAAAAGATGGGTACTTTTTCCCAGAAAACACTGGGTAGGATAAAATTGACTGATTTGGATGATGAACATTAATATTAGACATTCACTGGCCATGATTTTGCCGTGGAATTAAACTCATATCACACAGTCTCTGTGCAGTTAAAAAAAAGTGTTCAATTTCTAAGGTGGATGTTGCAGTTCTTAGGAAAATGCCAGAGAAAGATGGTGACTTGTGATTTTTCAACTTTTGCATTTTATTCCAGGGAGGCGCACCTCAAATAAATGGCATGGAAGATGTTGATTCAGGGGAAGTAACTGACAGGCAGTCCTCTCAAGGTAAAAAGTACATTTTAAAGTTTGTTCTAGAATGTTCTATCCAACACACACAACTTAATGTAGCAGCAGCATTATTAGTTCTTTGAAAGACAGACACCATACTGCAAGTCAGAGACACAGAATCATGATTGTTTTGGGCAGTGGGAACAAGGATTAGTATTGAAAATGTTTACAAGCATAAAAAGTTGTTGTCACATACGATACAAAAAGAAACATACATTTCCTTTTTAGTAACCTACAATTAGTTTTTGACACTATATCCATATTTTGCAAGAGAAGATGTCCAGCTCCAGTGCTTCCACTTGTTTAGTGTATGTGTTGGTGCCTGTTAACATTTTGCTGCTGTAAAACCAGGAAAAGGATAGAATAATGCTATACTGTGTGGAGCTAAACTGGGAATTACTCCATTATCCAGCTTGGACTGGAGGAATTGCTTAATAATTTCTGCATCCTGGTACAGGAGATAGCTAAATTACTCTTAGACACCACATCAAGATTTGATCTGCCCTGTTTTAGAAAACCATACCTATGGTTCCAAGTTGTTTTTTGCCTTAATGTTTGTTGCAATGTGTGCTTTATTAGCTTCCAGCTTTTCCAGTACAGCCCATGAAAATGTGTTCCAATTTTTGTTTGAACTTGACCGTTGTGGCAAGATTGTCTTGTGTGCAATCTTCACACCACAAGAGAGAGAAGGCTGGGGCCAGGGAAAAGCCTGAAATTAATTATTTATTTATTATTTATTTATTTTTATTTTATAAAAATTTTATTTGATTGTGGCCTGTCTTTTCCCAACCTACTTATCAAACTAGAAAAAAACTTTGATTTGAACTGCATCAGTTGAAATTGTTCCTATTATGTGGAGTCAGAGGAAAAAAGAGTTTGTGTAAAATCAGACTTTAGCCAAATGTCAGCTCTGTCAAAGTCCCCTTAAACTCTGACAGTCTGCCTGAAACCTCTGAAAACAAGCACTTGGATGCTTCTGGTGTCTTACCAGGTGTGATAACCAGACACCAGCTACAGCTCCTCTGGATTTCTTTGTCAAAGCTTTCTTACTGGTAAAAATCCTGTTGCTTTCTCTGAGCTTCTTGAGCTCAAACAAGACTAGGTTATCAAACAAGGGTACGTGGTGTGACTTGCTTAAAGTTATGAGAAAGGGAAACAAGAAAGAAATAGCATAGAAAATGTACCTGCGGTGAAGGACAGTCAGGAAAGTCTCTCTTCTGTTTAGTTTTATTTTGTTTTAAAAAAGGCTCTGATGAGACACTGTTTGAGGCATTTGTATTTAAAAACTTCCTTTGCAAGAATTAGACCTACCTGAGCATGTATGGCAAACTGTACCCTCCTCTCCATCATTTTAACTGGTTTGTCCAGTATTTTTTTTAATAAAGAGGTCTGTAAAGAGATGCTTAATTATTAGTCTGCCTGTTAAATTTGGATAAAAAAAGAAGGTGAGCCTCTTAAAAAAAAAAATTAATGCTGCTTCTTCTAGATAAAAGGCTCCCTAAAATTTAAGAAAAAGAAATACACTAAGTAGTATCTCTTCCTTTATTTAAATCTGAGGAGATGTACTGCATCTGGCTGGAATGGAGTTAATTTTCTTCATAGCAGCCTGTTGTGCTGGTTTGGATTTGGGACCTGGGGGGAGTTCTTCAGCATTGTCATTGTTCAGGGACTGCCTGGGCACCAGTCAGCTAGGGGTGGATGATTGCTTGTTTTCCTTTGAGTTTGCTGGGTTTTTTTCTCCCCACCTCTGGCTGTCCTTATCTCAAGCCCAGTAATTCTGCCAGGGTTGTCCTTCCAATTCTCCTCCCCATGTCACTGGGGAAGAGTGAGTGACTGTGAGGGACTGAGCTGCCTGCTGGGCACACAGCAGGAGGGAAATACAAAATGGGGACTTAGCTGGAATTGTGGTAGAGGTAGTCTATGGGCTGTCTCAGCTGGCGCAGTGTAGCAGTCTATAAATAAAACTTGAACTTTCGGTTTTTGCTGGCAGGCTGTCATGCCAGGGCATTTTTATGTGATGCTGTGATTCCCTTGGCATCATCAGGGCTGATCAACTGAGGATAGCTCCCAACAGAAGTTAAAGCTGCACACTACTCTGCCAGCAGAGCCAGGAGAATCCTGACTGCTGGCTGCAGGAGGAGCTCTAAGATTCTTTATGCCAGCTAAAATTGTTTTACTGACTTCATAATCACTCCTGTCAAGCAGAATGGGACTTTCCCTGCTGACTGAGGTAGGCAGGCATGCAACTGTTGCCTTTCCCTGGTCTTAAAATTAAGAACCAAACATGGCTTAAGGGAAAAGGGGTTTTTACCTCAGTATTTATTTAAGGATCCTTAAGGTGCACCTGCACTTTGTCCAGGTGGAATGCGCCGAAATGCACACCGAAATGCACACACGATAGATCATGTATACAATATATAGGCCTTGCAAATTAGCATATCTATCAAAGATTCTCCAATGAGAAGCTTAAATGAATAGCGTGATATCTCCCCATCCTGAGGAATTCTCCCCGGGATGGGCCTATCTTAGTTTACAGGATGTGTTCTAGGGAAGACCTTGGTTTCTCAGGATAGCGGAGGACTTTCTGGCCTCCAACTGCCAGGCCTCCAGGATGTTTGGTCTCCTGGCTTAATGGAATCTTAGGACTATCCTAAGTTATCAGGCTTAAGGAATTACAAGTATGCATGCTGAAAGCACTGGGGATACATAAAAGCTATATAAAAGGGTATATAAAAGGTATATAAAAAAGGCAAAAACTCATCATGGCATCACAACCTTTTGCTGGTGGCAGGAAATGCTTAGTAGATGCTCTGTATCATCACAAACTAGGTGTATGCATTTCCAGTACACACCACCTTAAGACAATTATCTCTCTGAAACACTGACATTATTAAGAAAAATGAGATCTGAAACATTAACATTATTAAGAATTATCATAAGATCATGAAATCAGTTCATTAATCTGTTCAGAATTTTTTAAAAGTACCAAACAAACAACTTCTCCAAAGTAACACACCGAGTGTGTGCAGCATTTTAGGTAGAACTGTTGCCTGTGGAATGGACTGACACTGGAAAAATTCCTGGAGAACTGTCTCCTGTGGGAGGAACCCCATGCTGGAGCAGAGGAAGGACCCCCTCACTGAGCAGCAGCAGAAACAACGTGTCCTGAACTGACTATAACCCACATTCCTGCACCGCTGCAGGGCAGCAGATACAGCCCAGGGGAGGGTTCGGGGAAGGCGTTTTTAAGATTTGTTTTACTTCTCATTATCCTGCTTGTTTTTTGATAAATTCAGCTAATATCCCTGAGCTGAGTCTGTTTTGCCCATGATGGTAATTGATGAGTGATCTCTCCCTGTCCATATTTCAAGTCATGAGCCTTTCATTGTATTTTTTCTCCCCTGTCCAGTTGCAGAGGGGAGTGATAGAATGGCTGTGGTGGGTGCCTGCCATCCAGGCAGGGGCAATCCACTACAAATTTTTTAACTCCTGCATGAGCCAGAAAATTGTTTTCTGTAATATGCCAGGTGCCATCAGATGGAGGTACAGAACCAAGCCTAGTGAGAAATGTATGGAGCTTCGTCCTGTCCTGTTCATTAAATTGCAGCATATAATTTCACTCTTAGGAAAAGGAGGAGTGGGAAGGATATAACATATCACAAGAATCCAGGAAAATACTTAAGTAAAGATTTTAACTCCTTTTTAGGGACTGGTGACTGATTTATGAGCTACCTAATTGCAAAAGGTGACCAACGTCTCTGGCCGTATGCTGTCATATCTTGGTACAGCTGCTTATAAGAGGAAGATTTGAGGCTCTGTGAGATTTAGTTTTTCTCCAGTAAAGCTGTAGCTCTCTTCTCTCTGACCAAGTAGTTATAGGTGATTTTTGTTCTAGGCTGAACTAGACTGTAGTCTTTCTCTACTCCAGTTGCATAAGGCTGTACAGGTTTTTGTTCAGTATATGTGGGTCTGTGCGCACATATGTGCACCTCTAGACTTTTGTGTCCAGTCATTACAGATTTGCAGGTGGGATGGGGAAAAAAATCAGCGTCTAATAACAGCTTCTACAGATTTGCTTTATTTTGACTACTTTTACTTTTCTGTTCCTGATTATCCAGCTGAAGAAACTCAGGAGCCTTCCAGCAGAGTGAGTCTTTCCCCTTCAAATGGCAGCTGTGTGCCTGCAGGAATGAACAGCAGAGCCTTCAATCCCTTGCGGAAACGATCTAAAAGTGACCCTGTGCTTCTGCACTGCCAGCTGCCTCAAGGTGACTCCCTTTTCTCTGTCAGTGATTGTGTAATGGCTCTTTAAAAGAACACTCTTCAGAAGTTTGGTACCTTGAACCTAGTACCTGCAGAAATCAGCTGCTGTCTCCCAACAGAGTACCTACATTACAGTAGTTTTTGCTTTGCCAAGCCTTCTCCACCTAACTCCTTAGTCTTGCTGCTCTTTATGTTTTCACATCTAGGAACAGGGTCTGTAGCCAGGCCTGGGTAGGAGGGAGGGGTGGTGGAAAATGTGGAGGGAGAGCACACAGAATTTCTCAGTGCATTGACATCTAAGATCTTACAAGTGCAGTTGTCAATGTGAGACATTTAAAGCAAAATTGGCTTGGGGATTTGGTATTAGCCTATAAATTTGCTCCCCTTTTCTCAATTCTCATACCATCAAAAAAAAAAAAACCAAACCCAAAAGCTCAATACAACCCATAGTGGAGAGTTGATGAAACTGCTTTGGTGTTAGTGATCTAATTCTGTTGCTGTGGGAAAACTGCTAATGTGACTACAGAGTCCGTGGTACTGCTGGCTGTCTTGAAACACGCACCAGTCAGGGGTCTTGAAGTTTTCACTAGAGGATACTGGAATTCCCACAGTAGCTGCTGATACATTCTAGCACTCAAAATGTAAGTGCCAATGGGGCATGTTAGCAACAGCCATTTACTCTGGATACTGCGAGCATGCCTATGTGGATTACACTTGCTGTTTTGGTGGAATGTTTTCATGGCCCTGCTGTATCATATGCTTTCTCTTCTCCTCTTATCAACTTCCACCACAGCAGCCCAGAGAATCTGCTGCTGAAGCAATAGTTACATGACACAGAGCCTATTCACAGCTGTGAAAGCAGAGTGTTTCTGCTGTAGAGAGGCTCCTTGTCAGAAGCATTTGGAAGCTGTAGGCTCAGAGTGTTAGTGAGGTTAGGTCTGTTCAGCACTAGATCTGAGAGTTAGTCATGAGTGCTGCAGGAAGAGAACTTACTGCAACAATGGAAGTTGCTCTTCTTGCTGGGAAGTTTTGCATCTCCTCCTGGCAATTTTTGGTATGAAGCCAACATTAAAGTGCTTCTTGTACAATCTATAGGTGCAGTTTTGGTTTTTTTAGGTTTTTCATTTTAATGGGGTCAAAATCTGATAACTTGTTTACACCAAAGGCGGTCAATTTTTATTTGGATGAAAGGCAGTGAAATTGATTCTGTATTGCCTTTTGTTTAGTCCTTGCAAGGTAATTTTGAATATTTGATATGGGTTTGTTTTCCTTTTTCCATTGAATTTGCACTTTGTAGTATTACTAGCTTTCAGCTTGACAGGTAGTTATTTTCACTATTTTATAACTTGTCCTCTTGACTGCTAATAACTAAAAGTTACAAAGAGTTTACGAGAGATCATAAAAGCCCTCTACCTTTATGTTTACATAAACACTCAACACACATTTCAGGTCTCTTCAGATCAGAAACAAGAGAAAGGAACCAGTGTACACAAAATGACAAAGAGCTTTCCACAGGGAAAGTGTCCCTCCAGACTCTTTGACATGTGACATGCACTCAACCATAGCTATGTATGACTATTTTACAGGCATTTTGTGTAATTCCAATAGTGAGCCTTCCATACCACCCTGACCATACCAGACCGTAGTTTTACGTGGTTAAACTGCACTGCATCCTCATTGAATCAGGAGTGAAATCTCCAGAATACTGTGAACCTTGTGGATTGTTTGCTTTGTTTCATTTGTCTTCAGGGACAGTGCTCAGCTGTGATACTGCAACACTCAATGACTTAAATCTACTGAATGCTGTCACCCTGCGTAAGAGTTCAAAAGCAAGAGCTTTGAGGGCAAGACCCCAATCTCTGGTAGACTATAAGTCTTACATGGACACTAAACGGCGTGTGGCGTGGATCCTTGAGCAGTCCTCCTGCAGCATGAGCCCAGACATACATGACCTGGTGGAAAATATCAAATCTGTTTTAAAATCAGATGAGAAACATATGGCAGAAGCTGTCACCAGTGCCACTTTCCTTGAGCAGGTAGATTTATTACTTGTATTTATCAGGTGATGTGGAAACCCACTGCCCCTGGTTTGGAAGTATAGGTTTACATTTGCCAGTCTGTGTGTCAGAGTTTTGCGACCAAATTGGCTTCCTTCAGTGCTTTAGTTTCATGTAGGGAGTGTGTGAGAAGCTGTGACGTTTCTTGCTTTATTAGCCAGAAGACAGAGTATATGTGTATTTAAAAACTGAGTCAGTCTTCTGTGGAGGAATCATGAACTGTAAATAACATGACAGCATTTTACACTGAGTTTGGCAGGGGAGAGGGAGAAGATGTTATAAGCATTTGCTATTACAAACCAGAAGGAATGGAGGCTGGCAAGGAAATTTTTATGTAAACCCACTAGAAGCAACTTTTTTTGTGATTGGCTCCCAGGATAAAAATAAGACCTAGTACTAAAGAAAAGCAGAAAATAGAAAATACGTGTTTACATCAATGGAATGAATATCCAGAAGTTTCAGACACTGCAGACTTCATCAGACAAATGTCTTGGTAACTTACAGACCATTTGTGTAGATGAATTGATTCATGCATAGCACAAGTGATGTGCTATGACAACTGGTTTTGGTTTGGGTTCTCATGCAAAACGCATCAGTGTCATTAGGCTCTGTGAATAAAATGGGATTTCCCACCATAGCCTTCAGGCAACAAAAGCCTTGACAAATTTGACAGAAACAGGAGGAAAAAAGATTCCTTATGAGAATTTAATTTATCACACAGGCCTGAACATTCTTACAGTTCAGTGGCTTCTGCAAGGAAGCAACATTTAGGTTTCTTCTAAACAATACCAGATATGCCATAGGCTGGACTGAGAGAATTCTTGTGCAGCTTTGAGGGGGAAAACCAAACCAACCAACCAAAAACCCCACAAACAACAACAAAACAAAAAATTACCCCATTCCTTTTCCCAACTAGGACTGCTTTTTCCATGCCTCCTTGGCAAATTCTAGGGTTTTCATAGCTTTTAAAATTATTCTTTAAACATAACAGACAGCACTACAACTAGCTTCTTCCTAGTTGGGTAAAAAACTATTTTAATGGAAGAGCCTGAAAACAAAACTGATTTAAACTATTTTTTTTTTTCTTTTTAAAGGTGATGGCACCTGCCCAGCAAGCCATGTCATTGAGAATCCATGTGTTACCTTTCAGACTGCATCCTGGATTGCTGTACCTGGAGAGCTGTGGTGATCTGAGTACTTTCACCACAGAGGGAGAACAGTTGGCAGAGAGGAGAAGCCAAAGAGCAGAACATGAACGGCCTCACAGTCTTATTGGTGTTGTCCGGGAAACTGTACTTTGAGCTGGCTTTTTGGTTATTCCTCAGCAGAGGACCTCTGTCAGACATATACATACTGCAGAGGAAAATAATCTCTGGCAAATGGGTGGATGGGTTTGTCAATAATCACTTTCTTTTTTAATACTGTCATGCATAGACTCCAAAGGGGATGATCATTCTAAAAAACTATTTAGCAGATTGCAAGATTGACCTTTTAGGGCTCTCAGTTGCAACTCATCTGCTTGTGATACATCTTGTCCTGCATCTCCATGAAGTTGGGTAACGTGTACCTGTGGGGTATGATACATCATCATTGGGGAAGAAGCTGTGAAAAGAAGTATTGAAGAACTTCGCAAATTTTTGGTACTTTGATTTAAATTAAAATCTGTCGTAAAGTGCAGACCTTCAGATAAGTAATTTAGTAAAAAAATGGTGTACAGGATTCTAAAATTATTCTTTATAAAAGAAGGCTGTTGTGCAAACTGTACTAAAAATAAAAACTGTCTTGAAGAAGTGCTCTTTTGGCTCAGTGAATTTCTCACTTAATGGCAGAACATTATTTTTGTCTTAATGATAGAACAACATTCAAACCCAAAAGCACATGTGTTTTGCAACAGGAGGTGCTGGCTTGTTACCATCCCAGGAAGAAAGGCATGGTATAGTCCCATTCAAAATGCTGTTTATTAGAACAGGTGCTATGAAGAAAGAAGCTAGTATAGCTAATTCTATGTTCCTTCAGATGCTTGGAACCCCAGATTGTGCAGCATCAAGCAGGGCACAACAACTTATGCAGATCCCATCCATTTTACCCCATTTAGGTAATTTGAACTAATTAAAAATTTTCTTAGAAAACAACTCTATTCATCACTTCTACCGTCAAACAAAAGGGATGTTCACATGGGACCTTACTGCTGCAGTTCTAGACAAAGGCATGGACACACAGGTACTGCTGGGTGGTATTTGCCATTTTGAGTACCACTGGGGCTGCCTGCAGGCTCCTTTCTTATCATCAACCATCTAAATTTATCCTGTGGCTAAGGGACATCCCTGTAGGTACAGATGTAGAAGCAGCACAAAGCAGCACAGCATAGGCCTGCTCCTCCTCAGGTAACAGGCACATGGATCACATGGACTCTTCACATACCATGATTTTAGGTCAGGATTGCTCTATATGCTTCTGTACTGAACATTTATTTAAATTACAGTCCCAGCCCTGTCACTGACACTGCCAGGCCCCACAGGTCACCAGCATCACTTCTTCAGCCTGCAAGGCACTACAGAGTGCTGGAACTGTGCGGGGGGGGGCGGGGGCAGGCGGTTTCTGCTTGTCCTCTGTGTGGATCCTAACTATAAAACCCTGAAGGTGAGGGCAAGAAACATGTCCCCTGTGAATACAGCAAATCTGTGAAATTACCTGTGCTGCTAAAGTAAAGGCTTATGTTTATCCACTGAAATACAGAAAAGTTTGTAACACAGAAATTGGTATGTACAGCTAATGGTAAGAAGAAACAGGAGGATGGAGGGTGGCACACAGGGAAACACAGAAAACAAGCTCAGCCTGTCTGCTGCACCCTTTTCCAGGGACTTGATGATTTCTTCAGTCTATCATTTAAGCAAATAAGGTGAAATACTTCATTCTCTCATGTTGACGGTGTTTGTACTTCATGTTAAGAAGAGCCACTAAATGGCTTCTGAATCAGCTGTGGTGTATATTTAGTATGTCATTTCTGTAGTTTCAAAGTACTCATGACAACCTATGAGGCACAGAAAATCCTATGAAGCCTCATCAGAAGAAACACTCCCTTGATAACTTTTTTTTTGGTTGACTTTGAAATACAACCATATTCTTCATAATCTCTCATACGAATCTTTTTAACGTTAGCACAGGCAGTTCCAGGATTAATTCTAAGGACAGATGTATTACAATTCTACTTTTTATTTATTCAAATGGTATTAGGTCTTTAATAATAAACCATGCTGATGACATTTGAAGGAAAACAGTGATTTCAGAAATTAAGTGAAGAATTTTCATCAAAGCCCCATTTATGAAAAAATCCTATTTAAAGTTATTCAGTCAATGAAATAGTACTTCTGTCACAATCATAGTGGCATTTCACACAGTAAAAACTGGGATGCCACTTTGATTAGCTTTGTTTAGGAGCACTAGTGTCATGTATTGTCTGAAAAGAATGCTCTTTTAAAAATAAAGTCAACAGCATTGCTTCACACCTGCAGAAACACAGAATTACTCCAGACTAAGTTGCAAAAAAGAACTTCAGACACCTTCCAATTATGTATTCAGCATTGGCAAGTCAGCCTCTAGGTCAGTATGAGCAAATTCGCAGCCTTGTCTGAGGTATTTTTGTTTTGTAGTTTATTGTTGCAAATCTTACAGACATTAGCGCTCTGTTAAATAAAGGAATGTAGCACAGTAAATACATCACAACAAAATAACTGGCCAGAAACCCCCTACCCTGTCCCGTCCAAAGCAAAAAGCCCACTCTTCTCCCCCCTGTCTCTCCCCCAGATCAAACCAGCACAGCTTCATTAGAGAGGTCAGAGACTTGTGGCAGAAAACATCAGAGTAATTACATTCAGTAGATGTGCAATATCAACATTCCAGGCTCACATATATTTATATATATATTTATATTTATATATAGAGATCATTAAATGTTTACAAAGAACAATATTGTTACAAATACAATACTATGCTTTTCCCAACGCTTTACAATAATTTCTATTCATCCTCTTTACAGAACAATAGTACAACTTCATAGTCTAGGTACGGCGCTAAATATGTACAAGAGATCTCAACCATGTTGCTGTCTTGAGAAATACATTTCTTTTAGAAAAGAAGGAAAGCTAGCAAACTTGGAAATCCAAACAGACTCAAACAAGATTCAAAACAAATGTGAAACTTCTCAAAAATAAAAAAATACAAGGGATGCTTCATCCTTAATGTAAACACTGAAGAGTTAATTAGACTGTATGAAGCAGCAAGGATGAAAGGAAAAGAATTCAGGTCTGTCACTGAAGAAGGAATGTAAACCTTTGAAGGAATGTTCCTTTGCATCTGTTAAAAATCCCCATATCTGATCTATCAAACTGCTGCAACAGTCTAGAGAACAGCCGGCTTTCCCTTTTGAGTTCCATTTTCCTGAAACTCTTTCTGTTTACAGAGTAAAATGGGATTGTTTACAAGACTGTTCTCAGAAGTGTGCACACACTATGGACCTCTCAGTTTAGAAATCTTATGCACATACTGTAATTGGAAAAATGAGATTTTTTTGCTAAACTCTGGTCCTGCAAGCATTCATTTGCCTAATGTTAAGCACCTGTTTAGGATGAACAGTAACTTCAGACTCCTGGCTGCAAGATTTCCAAAGAAACAGTCATTTCTTCTCTAAATATATTTGCCTTTTCAGATCTTCATCATTTCCCAGTGAAGTGAGTTAAAGACTTCACCACATGGGCTAGACAGAACCACAGAAAGAAGTGAAGTGGAGGGCATACACACAAGCAGGAACCAGGCTAACTGTGTCTTCAAGAGTTCACTAAGTTTCCTCAGGCAATGTATGGAAAGGCTGCACTGTATATAATCTTCTAAATTGTACATGGTTATATACCATATTTACATTTATTACTATATATATGGAAAGTTCTAGAAAAAAAAGGTTCAAATTACCATAAACCAGGTGTCTACAGTTAAACAATATACTCACAAGCCATTAATTATCATCTTGCATCAGTCAGGCCACAGAGTTAAGTACTAACCTGGAATACTAACACCATTCTCTTGTGCAATCTGCTATTCTGGAGCCTTGGATTAAGTTATATAACAACAAGAAAAGCAGTAAAATCAAGTCATTGTACATTAATTTCAACACTAAAACATATCCCCTTACTACAACAGTTTATGTGCCACTTCATTGTGTCCCTTAAATATCTCTTTCCCACAGAAATACAGTTTATTCTCTCACTCTGATCAGGCTGTGGTTATACACAATTTTAGAAAGCCAAAAAATGGACCTCTGACAAGAGTGCTCAGTGGTTCTCAGCAGTGTTTGCAGCAAGTGCACATGCACACACCCACTTCCATGAATCCCCATAGCAATGTCTAGGATCATCACTGGACTGCAAGCAACGCTTACATTGCACAGCTTACGTCACAACAAGTGAGGAACAAGTGACCATGAACAACACCGCATTTGCAAAGCAGAAGTGGTGTGTGGCTGTGTGTTGTCTGCTCTTGTTTTCATGTACTGAGCCTTTCCATCATAGTAAAACACAGCACAAACTGTTTCTTTAAAAGAATCAACATGCTAGCCTGGACTAAACGCATGTTTCAACTTCATTATAAACACCAGTATACAGTCCTGAAAAAAAGCCACTACAGAGAATGTAGAATTCTCTCACTAGGAAGAAAAGCCACTGCTGCTTTTTTATTTTTAACCCTCTTAAAAAAACCAAAGAACCCAACCCAGCCCCCTTTTCCCCTTTTGTCTCTAGCATGCAACTTAGAGCTAATCAAATACAAGATTTCATACATCCCTACAGCTTATCATCTTCATACAAGTGCATATAGTACACACAAATCTCTTGTAAGTGCCATACATATGGGAAAAAAAATCACAAGCTAAATTATATAACAAAATAAATAAGTGTATTCTTGCCTCGTCCTTTCCACAGTTACCTATATCATGAACTAAAGAGGAAGTCAATAAAATTAGACAGGTCTTTGGACAAAAATATATGTTAAAAGTGGCTCAGAGAACAAAATTACTTAGAACAGTCTGCAGATCTCTTATATTCAAACTTCATAAATAGGAAGCACAATTTAAAAAATGTCTATATACACTGGCACACATGGCTATGTGCACCAAAATCAGAATTAAGAGCCTAGAAAAAGTGTAGCTATTCAGCAAATCCCCTCACTATTTGTCTTGTGGATATTTAAAGATCCTCCCCCCCCACTTCTTTAACCTCTAAAATCAGGAAGGGACTATAAAAGACAAAGCAGAAGAAAACCAGGAGATAGAAACCTGGGGCCAGAGAGAGGGAGGCAGCTGTAAAAAATGCCTCCCAAATTTCTTAGTATGTAGTATTTCTTAGTAATGCAAGTATAATGTTTCAGGAACTCATGGAGTATTTTTTGGGGTTCTACTATCATGAAGAACTGATGACAGAGGGGAATTAAAAGGTGTGAATTTGGACAATTCATTTTACAACAGCAGCATTTACTGAGTATCTAGAAGCAGGTGATTTTTCCTGAGGGCAAAACCAATCCTTTTGGTATTCTACTTTCCCCACAGACACAAACCTTTAGTACTGAGCTTAGTGCCTGTGGGAAAATAGGGCAAGAAAAGCAAAGTGACATGCAGGATATCCAAGAGAGCACTTTGTACCCTATACTTCTATCTGTTTGGTAAAGACATCTTTCATTCAGCAACATCTAATTTACTCAGTTTGTAAAATTATAGCCACAAAAATAAAATTGATTATATAGCATGAAATAGAGCCATCTGTGAATACTGCTGTAAACTACACTGCTGTTGTTTACCTTTTTTACATGTGGAGCTGTATGAAGTTTCACTTGTAAAAAGATGCAGCCAAAATAGTTCCATAGATATATTTTGCCCTTTACCAAAATGCAGGAAAATTGTGGGAAGGAGAGGAAAAAGGGATGGAGGAGAGAGCAACAGTGTATTTGTGTCTGTGAAGTGGGGAGAGAGAAAGAAATGTCTCTGCAGACACAGAAATGCAGCACTAGAGAGACAAGCACTAATGAGGAAAAACATCTTCCATGCACACTGTGGTGGTGAGGTGTCAGCTTCAGATGTAAACTGGTTGCTCTTGTGCAGTCAACAGTCTGTACATGGCAGCTGGCATAGTCTTCATGTGAATCTAGAGGAAATAAGCCAAGTTAATCATGTTCCTAAACATGCATACCTCATGTGAAGGACCCAGATAAGGGCATACAAGGCAAAAAAAAGGTGAAACTTGAGAGTTTTCTTACCCTTATTATAGTATTGTAGGTGATGATTTTATGAAATAATATGTTTAGTATTGATGAACCATCTAAAATTGGGAACACTTCATATTTTCCGGGTAGGGTTCTTCTAAGGCATAGAACTATGGGCCAAATAATGAAAGAAATAGTGTGCAGGCTTGCTCTCACTTCAGCTTTTTGGATTTAATTAGCAACAGACCAATAGATGTAGAACCACAGAATTATGGAACAGTTTGAAAGGGAAGGGACCTTTGAAGATCATCTAGTCCAAACTGCCTTGTTGCAGCTATTGACATTTTTCACTAGACCAGGTTGTGTTCAGAGCCCCATCCAACCTGGCCTTGAACACTTCCAGGGATGAGGCATCCACAGGTACTCTGGTCAACCTGTGCCAGTGGCTCACCAACCTTATAGTGAAGGATTTCTTCCTATGCCTGATCTAAATCTACCTTCTTTCACTTTGAAACCATTTCCTGTTGTTCTGCACTGGAGACCTTGGTAAAAGTCTCTCCAGTTTTCTTAGAAGCCCCCTTTAGACATTCAAAGGCTGCTGTCAGGTCTCCCTGGAGCCTTCTCTTCTCCAGGCTGAACAACCAACCTCTCTCAGCCTTTTCTCACAGGAGAGGTGCTCCAGCCCTCTGACCCTTTTCATGGCCTCCATCTGTACCTGCTCAAGCAGGTTCATGCCTTATTGAGGACCCTAGAACTGTACACGCAGCACTCCAGGTGGGGCCTCACAAGAGCAGAATACAAAGGGAAAATCACCTCCCTTTCCCTGCTAGCCACACTGTTTTTGAAGCAGCCCAGGATACAGCTGGCTTTTTGGGCTGCAAGTGCCCATTCCTGGCTCATGTCCAACTTTCCTTCCACGAAGTTCCTCTCTGCAGGGCTGTTCTCAATCCCACTACTGATGTTGGAGATTGCCCAGACTCAGATGCAGGAACTTGCACTTGGTCTTGTT
Organism: Corvus kubaryi; assembly: GCF_017639235.1. NCBI lineage: Eukaryota > Metazoa > Chordata > Aves > Passeriformes > Corvidae > Corvus > Corvus kubaryi. The sequence continues at coordinate 4,539,753 of NW_024582075.1, forward strand.
GATCTTCACAAGGGTTACATGGGCCACTTTTCTAGCCTGTTCAGATCCCTCTAATGGCATCCCTTTCCTTAAACATTGCTGATCTTGATGTCACCTTCAAACTTGCTGAGAGTGCAACTCGATCCCTGTCTATGTCACTGACAAAGACATGACAGAGTACTGGTCCCAGTACGGTCCCTTGAAGGACACTGCTCATTACTGGTTTTCACTCGCTGTTACTGGTAACAGCAATGAACTGTGCTATACTGCCTAGACACATTGCTGGTTCTTACCTCACCAACAGCATTTGAGAGGATGTGAACAATTTTCTCATGCGGTGTTGCTACAACACTCTGCCCATTGATTTCAATGATCCGATGGCCAACACGCACACCTCCTCGCTCTGCTATGCCTCCTCTCATAAGGCTACAGATCTGGAAGGGAAAGCACAAGTTTATCACAGGCTGGATAAGAAACAGAGACTTTTGATTACCCATTTTTGCCTGCAAGCTATGAGTCAACATTTAAACACAGAGACTTGCAACAAATTCTAAGAGGCTGACTCAAAGCAAAATTTGTTAGTGACAAGTAACTAATGGATATTCTCTTCCAAGAGCAGAACAAACTTTCCGAAAAGGCTGTTTGTTTTTTTTACATTACATGTCTTATAGTTTGGAAATTTATGAGTGTATGAAGAACCTCAATTTAATGATGTTCATTAGGCAGATGCCTTACAACAAAAAGGATCAAGAACAGGCTTTTTCTTTTGAGATCATGCAATGGCTTTGTTAAAGACATGTATGATGCATGCTGAAAGCAGACTCTTCCACACATTTTTGGCTTTTTAAGCTGAAATAACTTTTTTGTTCCTCTGGATGACTCTAAAGTTGTGAAGTAAGTAGAGTCAAAGACAAAGAGTAACTCTTATTAACCCAGCTTTTGTATCTTAGACTTAACAAATGCAAAATCTTGCTTGCTGTAAGGGAGAAAATAGTAGCTTCACTCTTCTCACACTGAAACTTAGCCACGAATGGAGAGGAAGTTTCATGTATGTTAAAGCTTGATCAGAAAGTGTGGAAGCTACTTACAATCCCATTCTGCACACTGAAGCCCAACTGATATCTGAGGTCTGGTCTTCTGATCAAGACTGTGGTTACTGGAGGACATCTAACTATGTTCAGTTTAACCCGGGCTTGGTTTTTCAAACCCTGAAAAAAAACCCCCAAATTGAGAGTTAAACATTTAACATAAGCCAGAAAAAAAAAATGTGTTAAAACATTGACATGGGAACAACACTGAATAAATACATCTTTGTAGGCATTGTACCAGAATGTGATCACTGAATGCCAGACACAAGTATCAGAATATTCAGTGAAATGAATGATAAAACATCAAATTTTTCTTGCCAAAAAGCTGGCATAGTTGTTTTAGGAAAACTAGATGCCTGTTGGCAGTTTCTTCATTTGATAACAGAAATCATGCATAAAAGGAATATTGAACAGGTCCGTGCAGCTCACCAAAAAAGTCAATGACTTTTAAATAAGTAGCTAAGATCATTACAAAAAAGTTGCTTCCCTAATGAAATATATTAAATTCTGTCAAGCAAACAGCAGGTCCTGCTTGTGTCATCCTTGTATAAGCAGTGCTCATAATTGCCATTATTCACAGAATCACAAGATGGGTCGGGTTGGAAAGAACCACTCTGGGTCATCTGGTCCAACCTCCCTGATCAAGCAGGATCATCCCAGAGCACATTGCACAGGATTGTGTCCAGATGGTTCCTGAATATTTCCCATGAGGGAGACTCTACACCATCTCTGGGCAATCTGTGCCAGTGCATGGTCCCTTTATGTTCTCATGGAACTTCCTCTGCATCAGTTTCTGCCCTTTGCCTCTTGTCCTATTGCTCAGCACCGCCAAGAAGAGCCTGGTCCATCCTCTTGGCACCCTCCCTTCAGGTACCTGCAGACACTGATAAGGCCCCTCTCATCTGTCTCTTCCTGAGGCTGAATGGGCCCAACTCCCAGCCTTCTTTTCTCATAAGGAGATGCTCCAGTCCCTAAATCATCTTCATAGTGCTCCAAAGGACCCAGCTGCTCCAGGAGCTCCATGTCCCACTTGTACTGAGGAGCCCCAGAGCTGGACACAGCACTCCAGATGTGCCTCACCAGGGCTGAGCAGAGGGGCAGGATCACCTCCCTCGAGCTGCCGGCAACGTTCTTCCTAATGCACCCCAGGATACCATTGACCTTCTTGGCCACAAGGACACACTGATGGCTCATGAATAGATTGTTGTCCACCAGGATCCCCAGGTCCTTCTCCACAGAGCTGCTTTCCAATAGGTCACCCAGCCTGGACTGGTGCATGGAGTTGTTCCTCCCCGAGTGCAGGATCCTGCATTTGCCCGTGCTGAATTTCAGAAGGTTCCTCTCTGCCCATCTCTCCAGCCTGTTGAGGTCCCTCTGAAGGGCTGCACAGCACTTGGGTATTGGCCACTCCTCCCGGCTTGGAGAAATCAGTGAACTTGCTGAGGAGGCATCTGCCCCTTCATCAAAGACATTGATGAGTAAGTTAAAAATACGGGACCAGTATTGAACCTTGGGGGGACACTGCTAGCTACAGGCCTCCGACCTGATCCTGTGCCACTGATTATGACCTTCTGGGATCTGCCATTCACCAGTTCTCAATCCACCTCACTGCCCACTAACCCAGTCCACACTCCCTGAGTTTGTCTATGAGGATGTTGTGAGAGACAGTGTGGAAAACCTTGCAGAAGTCGAGTTAGACAACATCCACTGCTCTCTCCTCATCCATCCAGGTGGTTGTTCTATGGTAGAAAACAATGAGTATAGTCAAGCATGATTTACCTTTAGTGAATCCATGCTGACTACTGCTGATCACCTTACTGTCATTCATGTGGATAGAGACTGCCTCCAGAATGAGGTGTTCCATCACCTTTCCAGGGACTGAGGTGAGGCTGACCGGACAGTAGTTCTCTGGTTCTCTTTCTTGCCCTTTTTGAAGACCAGGGTGACATTTGCTTTCTCCAGTCCTCAGGCACATCCCCAGATTGCCATGACCTTTCAAAGGTGATGGCCAGGACCTTTACAGTGGTGTCTGCCAGCTCTCTCAGCACTTATAGATGCATCGTATCAGGGCCCATGGACACGTGGATTTTGAGTTTACCTAGGTGTTCTCTAACCCTATCCTCTTGGATCAAGGGAAGATATTCCTTCCAACATTCCTTTACCCTGATCTCCCTGATCAGAGATTCCTGAGGACTGGTCTTGACAGGGAACACCAATCCAAAGGCAGTGCTCAGTAACTCTGCCTCGTCTGTGTCCTCTGTTACCAGGGTGCCCCCTCCATTTAGTAAAACGTCCACATTATCCTTTGTTTTCCTTTTCTTATTGATGTATCTGAAGAAGCCCATCTTGTTTTCCTTGACATACTTGGTCAGATTTAATTCTAAATGAGCCTTGGCCTTCCTTGTCTCATCTCTCCTTACTCTGACAACTTCCGTATATTAATTCCAAGAAGCCTGACCCTGCTTCCCTCTTCTGCATATTTCCTGCTTATGCTTTACTAATGACAGGAGTTCTTCATTCATCCATGCAGGTCTCTTGACCCCTTTGTCTGACTTCTTGCTCATTGGGATGCGTTGTTCTTGAGCCTGGAGGAAGTAATCCTTGAATATCAACCTTCCCTGCAGGACCTCTACCCATGGGATTCTGTCAAGATCGCTAAAGAGGCTAAAATTAGCTCTCCTGAAGCCCATGGTTGCAATCTTACTTGCTCACAGGCTGGCCCCAATCTTCACACCTCCGCCTTTCCTGTTTGTTAGGATGAGGTCAAGTAGCACACCCATTCCCTGTGGGATCCTCCACCATCTGTGACTGGAAGCTGTCATCAGTGCTTTCCAGGAGCCTCATGGATTGCTTGTGCTTTGCTGTGTAGGTCCTCCAGATGTCAGGGTAGTTAAAGTCCCCCACAAGAACCAGGGCCTGTGACTTTGAGGCTGCTTCAAGCTGCCTGTAGAAGGCCTCATCCACCTCTTGATCAGGCATCCTGCAGCACACACCCACAGGTGTCACCATTACCAGTCTGCCCTTTTATCCTATCCCGTAAGCTCATCATCTACCCCAAGACAGAGCTTGATACATTCCAAGTACTCTTCCTCTTGTCTAGATGAGTTATATCACACTCACCATAAACTGCTTGCTACCAGAACAAAGCTGAAGGAGAAAAATTTGTTGTTACTGTCAGATTGGTATATTGCCCGAAGAGGCTGCGGACTGTCCAGTCTTGGAGTTATGTAAATCCTAGTGGGCACAGCCCTAAGAAGCCTGCTCTACTTTGAACCAATGTGTTGATCTAGACTAGCTACAGGCATGACTGACAGACTCAGAGATTGTGTTCATAAGGCTCCGTGAAAACAAAAATGTAATAAACCGCAAATAAATGCAATATGACCCCTTGTACAACTTCAGGTATTCAGGGCTCTTGGAGATTGTTAAGACAGATTTTTGAAATGCCTCATTCACACAAAGTATTAGCCGTTAAGTCCATACAAAAATAAAATCCACATAAACGAAACACTTTCTAAAAAATACAGCAACTTCCAGCTCCCTTAATTAAACACCTGCCAATTTCAGTATCTGCTTCTGAATTTCTTTTATATGTACAGTTGAAATCTAGGTCCCACTGCAATCAAGGTGTCAGACACTGACACAATGATTAATTCTGGAAAATAATTCCTACTATAGCTAAGATAATGCACTGAAGTCTCTACATACAGTTTATTGCTGCCGATTCTGTTGAGCTGAGCTCCAGATTCAGCAGTGACTTGAGTACTAAACTGGCATCCTGGCAGGATGAACTACCTGGAAGTGTGTTTTCTTGTCAGTGCCTTAAATTGGACGCAATCAACTTTGGGTGCAAACAGCTGCCCTCACTTCCACACAGTGCTGACCTCAGCTTGGCTCATTCTCCGAGGTGGCTCCAAGAGAATGAATGGGCGTCTGAACACAAAATGACAAAGCTCATGGCTGTGGCAACTGCCTGTACTCCAACTCTCAGGAGAAAGAAGGTCCTCCTCTTCCATGACTACGGACTCCTCTACTCTGGTGAGGAATTAGCAGTGCATCTCACATGCTCAAGGAGCATGCGCTTTCTGTAGGCAGGTCTCAACAGCAACACACACGGTAGAGGACAGGGATTTATCAACCTGAACTACGCTGTGGGTATGATGAAAAGTCTAAGGGGCTTTTGCCTCAATGTTCTACTCCTGAAGGGTAGGAATCATGCAGAGTACTGGGGATGCCCATTTCTGTGAGGAATTTAGGTGTCTAACTTTAGTCATCTGAATTCACTCAGGGTACATGCCCTGAACAGACTTGGTATCATCATGCTCTTATTTCCCTGATGAATGTGCAAATCAGTAATACGTATTCCTTGGGGAAAAAAAGTAATGTGGTCCCTAACAAAAATTCTTTTAATTTTACAGAAAGTGCATATATTTCATAAATAGCTAATCTTCAGTAGTATGCACACTGGTAACATAAACTGATCAGAAACAACAACAAAAAAAAGTGTATTTTGACGACCTTTGTTTGTCTAGTTCCTGAGTGTGCTTCTGATAGTAGCCAGCACCAGACACTTCTGCAAAAGATGCAAGTAGCATAATCCTATTAGGGAATAGCCACAACATGCGGAAAGCTTCTTCCAAGCTCTGTCAGTTTTCAAAAGGTTTATGGCAAATTAGGAGCAGAGATTACATCCATAATATTGAGTTATCTTGTTTGAAGTGCTTGTGACATATGTTTATGCACACAACATTATCATCTTTTAATAAGACTCTTTCCAGCACGCTAAGGAAATCTGAAATCTGGAATATTTCTACCACATTTAATGATCTGCACTTAGATCACTCATATATATATATATACTTGTTTCCAGAAGTGCTATATGAATAACTGCAGATGTGAGGTTATGCAGATCTGCAAACATACAGATTATCTTCTCTTTGGAAAGACAAAAAGAAAAAAGGCTGGCAGTTCATGTGGAAACTGTGGTAAGTATCAGTGAAGAAGAGAAAGGTCTGCAGAAGCCGGAAACAGCAAAGCTGGTTGGTTCTGTACTGAGAAAGTACTGGTGAGCACAACAAAAACTCCATCTGAATAAGAGAAGTATAACTTATCACAGTTCTAGAAATAAAAATGATGTGGGATAGGAAATAATCACAAAGAGCCTCAATTTGCAGGGAGTTTTGTTTAGATGATGCTGGCACAAAGATATTTAATACGATTTTTTCTTCTTCCTTTCTTTACAGATGTAGGACTGTTCCTGTCATATTTTCAGTATGTCACACAGGCTATCATTTCTACTCACTGAATCTAAAGTGATTGGTTCAGTGACTCATGCATCTATTAATTAACAGAACACAATATTAACATTTTGGGAAGCCTGAATGGGAAGTCTTTACAATAAAAATTTTTGTTCAAGTATTAAGAGATAATCCATGAAGAAAAAAAAGAAGAATTCACTTTGTACTTTTTTTACTTGGCAAATTTACCTTGTAAATGGAAAATCTACTTTGCAATTTAAAAAAATACAAAATGAAAAAAGAAATTTACATAATACAACTTGTTACCAAAAAGTTCCCTAAATGAATAAGTAAGTTTAACAGGTATATTCCTAAAAATCAGAGAAGAATGTCTGTATAATATACCACCACCAGCATTGCATTATGTGTCTGCATGTGATGATCTGCAGAGCTAGGCAGGACCATTTCAAAAAATAACTAATTTCATACAGCTTTGTCTCAAACACACTCTAGTGACAAATCCCTCCTGTTCTTTAAACTTTGATGTTCAAATACTTATTCCTTTATGTGCTATAGCTGCCCCAAGCACTGTTCAGTTCCAGATGACCTGCAAGCTTTTCCCAGTCACATACTTTTCTGAAAACTAGAAGAAAGCTCTTCTAATTAAAATATCCCATTTATCCAAGTGAAGCACTACACTTTCAAATAACTTGGACAAAGATGCCACAGAGGGTATTCTTTAAGCCAAAGTTTAAAGCTTTAAGAATAGGTATAAACAAGCAAACAAAAAAAGCATTTGCTCTATTTCATCCAACTACTAAGAGGTATTGACAGCTAATGACAGCTAATATGGCCTATGACAATATTAGGCACCTGCGCCTCCCTTTGTGACATAAAATTTCAAATGTGTATCTGGTAATACCTTCTTTCTGAACAAAATATTCCCTTGTGAAGTTGTGCACAGAGCCCTTGTCTATGCAAGTAAATAGCACAGCACTCTGGAATGGCACTGGATGTTGTCAATCCAAACTTCATCAAGACTTTTGATGCTGTCTCTCATGATAACCTCACAGCCAAGCTCAGGAAGTGAATGGTGAGGTGGATTAAGAAGTGGCTGAATGGCAGAGCTCAGAGGGTTGGGAGCAGGGGCACAGGTTTATGTGGATACACGTAGCTAGCAGTGTCCCCCCAAGGTTCAATACTGGGCCCAATCTTTCTTAACTTATCATCAGAGATGGAATGCTTCCTGAGCAAGTTTGCTGACGACACAAAGCTGGGAGGAGTGGCCGATACCCAAGCGCTGTGCAGCCCTTCAGAGGGACGCTGGCAAGCAGGAGGGATGTGCAGAGACGAACCTTCTGAAATTGAACAAGGGCAAATGCAGGATCCTGTACCTGGGGAGGAATAACCCCAGGCCTCAGCATAAGATGTCCATGAGCCAGCCGCACCCTTGTAGCCAAGAAGGCTGACGATATCCTGGGGTGCATTAGGAAAAGCACTGCCAGCAGATTCAGGGAGGTGATCCTGCTCCTCTACTCAGCCCGGTGAGGCACATCTGGAGTGCTGTGTCCTGCTCTGGGCTCCTCAGGACAACAGATACATGGAGCTCCTGGTGGAAGCAAGTCCAGTGAAGGGCTAAGAATATGATTAGGGGATTGGAGCTCTTCATTTATGAGGAAAAGGCTGACAGTTGGACTCAATGACCTTAGAGGTCTTTTCCAGCCTAAAAAATGCCACAATTCTGTGGAAGGCTGGGGGAGCTGGCCCTGCTCAGTGTCGAGAAGAGACAACTGAGAGGGGAAGAGGGGAACTCCTCAATGTATACAGGTATCTGGGGGGAGGATGTCAAGAGGATACAGTCAGGCTCTTCTTCATGGTGCAGAGCAATAGGATGAAAGGCAAAAGGCCAATGCTGGAACACAGGAAGTTCCACCTAAACATGAGGAAGAATTTCTTTCCTGTGAGGGTGACTGAGCATAGGAGCAGACTTTCAGAGAGGCTTGATGGCCCTTCTCTGGACATATTCAAAAGACATCAATACACAATCCTGAGTAATGTGCTCTAGGGAATCCTGCTGGAGCAGGGAGGTTGGATTAGATGACTTTCAGCGGTCCCTCCCAAATTTACCCATTCTGTCGTCCTGTGTGGAGTCAGAAAATTGGTGTAGCATAACTCACATTGATTTTTAAGATCATGAAATGGAAAGTGCTATGCAAACATTTGGTAAGAATTTATTTAAGAGTTTTTTACCTTCTGCTCTTCAATTATGTCACCCTTTAAAAATGTGTAGCTTCCAGAAACATTTTCCCTACCTTTATAATGCTCTGACATGTTGAGAGTGGCAAACCAACCAAGCTGGTCCCATTGATTGACATGATCTGGTCCCCAATGTTCAGCTTCCCAGACTTCTCTGCCGGTCCTCCATGCATCATATTGGCTATGATTACTGTAGGCAAAATGGATCCCCAGCCAGACTCCACAATCACTACACCTAGGATTTCTCCCTTTTGCTTTTCAATGTAAACCTGTGTAATAAGAAAAACTGTTTAAAAAAATAGTTTCTTTCACACCCAGGGAACTGACTAATATCACCCCCCTCCAAACATTCACAAAACCAACGAACATGCCCCTCTTTATTTGCAACCTGCCTTCCTAACTCAAAGGCAAAAAAAAAAATAGGGTACATGTTTTACTACTTTTCATTTGTAGTCAAACATTAAATGATCAACACTACACAATATAGACTTGGTGCAAAACACCCCTCAGATGTCATTTCTATATATAAGCAGAAGAAGTTGCAGTGAAGGAAAGCCTGGTGCCATGGGCTTTGGTGGACAAAGCTAAATAGGAAGAGATTGCAAGAGTTTATGACTGTGGGCTGGAAAACCATTACCTGTGTGTTCCATTTGCACACTGGTTCATTTTTATTAAGCAAGCTGCAAAGCCTTCTGGCACACAGAATTATTTAAAACCTAGAATCAGTCACTTTCCCAAATGCCCATGCCTCTACAAATTTTACGTTGTTTACTGTAATTTTCTTTTTATTGTATTAATCTGTTAATCTGCTTTTAGATCACTTTCAAACATCTCTGAAAATTGTTTGGTAAAAAGAACACAAACAGATGGTAAATCACTTGGCTGCTGTTAAATTTGGGGTTCACTGTTTGCCTTTGAAACAGAACAGACAGGGTGTCCTATTAGGAAGGATATTCTAGACTAACTAAAATGATTTACAGGAAGTATTAATGGTTTTTTTATTTCTGCCAACACATGCCTGCAACTGATAAAGAGCAGCTTAATACTGTTGTGGAAAAAAAATGAGACATACGTCTTTGCAATTTTCAGATTTGGAGAAGTGAATCAGGTCATCATTGTACATGTCCTGGGTATTAAGCAAGTCGCTATATTCCTTCTGGCTAAGGTCTTCTGGGTTGATTCCATTTGCCCTCAGAAATTCTTGGTAGGCCACACTAAATGCTTGACCTATGGACTGTGCAATCAGCTGCGCCTGTAGCAGTTCCCAGAGAAGGGAAAAGAAAAGAAAAAAGTGAAACATTCTGACGATCATGCCCACTGACACTTTCTGTTACAATCACACTGTAAAATGGATCATCAAGTTGATGAACCTACAAGTTACTGCAATCCAGTGTAAAAAAATATTTGTGCCTTACAAATTAATTCAAAAGACCCACAAAATGTCAACACATTCACCTCTGCCATGAATCTATGCTGGTAAGCAATTGTATATTACAAATATGAGAAAGAAAGCCATCCTTTCACAGGTAAGAACTGCTAATAAAAGTGTAAAGGTATAGCCACTACAGTGACTGTGGCTTGCACCTACAATTCTTCCCACACATGCAGCTCCCAAATGGTTCTCCCTTCTATGGAGATGCCATTCTCTGACAAGCCAGCAATGAAAATGAAAGGGTAAAAAGCGTATTTCCAACTTTTCTTACCATCCTTTAGAACCATCATATTGATAGTGACTACTCCTATCACAGTCTCAGACAAAAAAGGAAAAGGGCAGCAACTAGTGACCAGAACAAACCCTTGTAGCAACTGGAAATGGTCATATGCATCTCCTTTTTCACCCTGCTACCCCCTTCAGCCTCTCTCCCCTACACTTATTTCCCCCCTTCCAACTTGCATGATCTTGCCAGTTCTCTGCCTCTTTCCTACTCATTCTGTCCTTTGTAGGCACCCTCTTGGACCTGCAGCTTTCCATAGTCCTCTCTGCACCCAAAGCCACCAAATTCACCACTCACTACACTGCATTGTGCCCACCATGAGCTGTTTTACTTCTGCAGCTGTGGGAGAGAAACTGGGCAGCAGGCAGACGTAGGGAAAGCTGTGTGCCAAGCAAGGCCATAGGGATGCCTGCCTCTGAGATGGCAATCATGGTCAGGCAGGTAATGGGCAGGAGAGGAAAACACAGCATGGTGCAGAGTACTGCTGTGTATAGGTGGAGCAATTCGTGCAGTGAGCACTATGTAGTGCACAGGAGTTGGCTGTGATGTGCACTGAAACACAGTGCTGCTGCTGGCTGTGGCAAAGGCAGGGAAGAGACAGGGAGAGCTCCACAGCTGACAAGGGAGACCTGGCAGAGTGCTGGTAATGAATGAATGCTGCTCAGGTGTACTTTTAGGCAGTCTGATGGCCATATTTAAAGTCCAGTTTGGTCCCTAATAAAGGAAAGATTCCTAACCCTGAAATAAAAATTTTACTGTATCTTAACAGTTCAAACCAGCACTAAACCTGCTGATGAGAACAGCATGATTACTGGTGCGGAAAAAGACTGATATGTAGACTGGCAATATGTAACCAAAGCTCAGATCAATATAATTTTGACAGCAAGAACAAGACAGGAAAAAAATGGGAAAACTGCACCTCCATAACTCAGTAACCTAAGTGAGGAATGCAGACTTCACATTCATACACATGTATCTTCGCTCCAGGAAGAGATTAGCTCCCATTCAGACACCCAGCATTTGGACACATCACTAAGGTTCAACAAGATACTGCTCTAAATACAGTTGAAAATCTAGTGCTGTCCTCCTTAGACAAAGACTCATCCAAGCAGAGACATATTCTGGCCAACACCCACTCACAGGCTTACAGCTTCTGTCTCACTTACTGTGTAGATTTTGTCAAGTACCCAGCTGTCCCAGAAAAAGAAAAGACAAGTTTTATAATATAAACAGGCTGCATTACTTCACCGGAGGTACAAAATCTTTGAAGTTGCCATTTCCTTGCTGCTAACATGGTGCTACAATGCTTCCATTCTGACCGTTAGTCACTTGGGTATTTGAGATAAATTTTGCAAGTTATCTGTGAGCTATACACCCATGACCAAGGAGAGTTGATACAATCTGCCATTTCTCAGCATATTTTCCCCATCAATGAGCAATGCTTTAATTGGATCTACAGGATTGGATTTTAGATCTATTGGATCTACATTGGATTTTACAGCCCAGTTGGATCTACAGGCATAGAGAGGTTCACATACGACACAATATCGGCTGATTCAAACAAAACTTAGATTGGGAAGGTCAGATTTTAGCTAGCCAAAGTATTAACAGCAGCCTAGTGTCTTGGGGTGACTTTATGATGTGTATCCCCTATCGCTGCTCTATGCCCAGAAATTAACTTTGCACCTTTCTGTGCCTTTAAACTGAGCCTGAGAGGGGAGAGAGAAAAAACCGAGTGAACTTTTCAAAGCAGTTGTTCAAGGACACAGACACACACTCCTCTGCTTCTGCAGCAGCAAGAGCGGAGGAAGCGCCCTGCTTGCTTTTCCGCCAGCTTTCGGCTCCTCTTCTCTGGAGGGAGACACAGAGTTGAACTTTGTTTTCCTGGGACTTCGGTTTGTTTTTCCCTTCTTCTCTTCTGGACTGTTTCAACATCAGAACACATCAGGAGAATTTCCCACCAAAGCCCCGGAGGTGGGCCCACGACCCAGCTCCAAGGAGGAGGAGAGAGACTGCATATACAGAAGGACTCTGAATTTTCCCAGGTTTCTCTCCACAGTGAGAGGTTCTATTATTTAGCATTATTACCCTTTTCCTGTGTGTTTGTTAAATAAATAGTTTTTATCTCTTTCACTTTCCTCCAAGGAAAATGTCTTTTTTTGCCTGAACCTGGTGGGGGAGGGCTGGTTATAACCTGCCTTCTATCAGAGGATATTCTCCTCCACATTTGTCCAAACCGGCACACCTAGGAAATAGATCCAGGAAGTATGGATCATACAAGGGGGTCAGAACTCCCCATGGTGAAGGAAAATAAGCCCCAGACTCTGGACCTGACAGTTTGATATTTGTTTTTTCAACTGATCAGTAAAAGAGAAAGCAGTGTCCAAACCTGTGACTAGAAATACAGGAATGGCAGCCTCAAAGCGGGCAGCATGTCAAATCATATTAAGCAAAAAATACATTGGCTACTCTATTTCACACCAGATTCTTAAAAAGGCTTTGCAAAACAGGTTTACATGTTATTTTGTGGAAATAATCCACAACTTTTTACACTCTGTCAGTTTTGGTACAGGAGTACTTCTATCAGTGCTTGTCCTTACTTTTTAACTCCAGCAGTGGGTCATGTACTCACCTGCAATCAGATAATGTATTCAGACATTGGTTTAGAACAGATTACATAAAATAAAATCATTACATAAAATCAGCTCCTTATTCAAGATAACCTTCTCATCTTGAAGTCCTTGCTGTAGGTTGGAAGACGTGATTATTTTATAAGAAACTGGTATTTTCACTTACTTCTCTTGAGTATTTTAGTTCCCAGATTATTAGGGCTAACTTGACTATGATCCTGAAAACTATGTATCTAGCCACTTCAATCTGATATGTTTGATTTTACTTTCCAATTATTGAAAGTTACCTTTAAAAAGTGCATCAAATCAGCAAGTTATGCACATTGATTGTGAAGTTCTGTGTAAGGTAACTTAGTAACCTGCACCATATATTAAAATTCATGTAATTTGTGTCTCTATTCAGCGTATGCTGTGATTGCTGAAATTATCAACTTTCTTTGCCGGCTTTTTGATATGATGACAGCAACTACACCCCCAAACACAAACCTTCTCAAAAACAAAAATCAGCTTTCTGGTATGTATCAGTGATTGATCCTCTCCCCTACAAAAAAAAACATCTCTGATAAGACTTTCCCTCTCTTATGCAGAATTTGAGCTGGTATTTGTAACCTGCAGGAACTGGACCCTCCTATCACTGTTACTGGAAGGCACTCAAGAAGCTTGAAAATGGTACGCTTTTCTATAAAGACCAACTTCCTGTGACATGTCAGGTCCAAATATATAAATGGCAGGCAAGTTCCTCTGCTTAGATGAAATACTGGTTGCAGTTAAAAAGCAAACAGGACCACTCACAATGGACTTTGGGCCTATCAAAATGTGCTTACTTTTCCACTCCTAGAAAATTACAAGACAATGTAATTGCTTACATCCTCAGACTCAAAGACATGACAAATCATTTTGTACTGCCTCTTCCCGTCTTGAGAGGGGTGAGATGCTTCCACATTATCCTGGGAGTTGGAGCGTGGCATTCGCCTACGAGCCATCAAAACAACTATATTTCCTATATCAGCAATGTAAGAAATGGTCCGCAGGGGATGATCCATCATGGTTTCCTGGGGAATAAGAAAACCAACATAAGCAGCTGCTTCAACTAAGTTCTTATTGCACATCTAGTATTACCAGAACACACAAATACCTGTAAGAGCTTTCTCAAGTGAAGTCTGTAATACCTGCTATGCATGAAAGGAGATACCAATAGAAGTCAAGAGCTTCACTTTCCCAAAATAAGACAAAAGAGAAAGTTTTACAGGGCTTTTTTTTCCTGTGGAAAAGCACATAAAAACCTCAACTGCAGAACCTGCAAATGCTGGGCATGTATGTGTAGAGGACTATCAACAAATCATCGCAGCTAAACATTTTGGGCTACTTTGGGCACAGTCAATACTTAATGCATCGTGACTCATAAGACATGAGCTGACCGCAGGTATCTTACTCACAAATTCTAATTATTTCTACAGCCAGACATACCAGAGTAATTGCCTGTCTGACATGGTTCTTGACCATGATTTCTGACTAGACGGAAATACAAGAGCCAGCATATTTTGAAAACAAATTTTAACATGTAGGTGAAAGTCTATTCCAGTAGTCTACGCCAACAATGCTGACAAAGGTGTCTGAGTCTATACCTGTGTGTCTGCATTCAGTACTTTTATTCTCTGTGTAGAAATGAAGAGGTCCACTTCAGTCATGGGTTGAGATTCACCTTCTGGAGCCTGCAAATAAAGGGATTAGAGTCAAACTAACACATTAGGTAACATACTTACTAATAATGATGTTAGTTCAGGAACAGGGGTGCACTAAGACACAGTCACCAGAACAGCAATGCAAGATAGAGTATTAGACTGCAGAAGCAAAAGATAAACACAAAGATGTGGAAACTATATCACATATATGAAAGTGAATTGGGTATTGTTAGAAAAAAAAGTTAACCTCATAAAAGCTTGCCTGATATGTTTCCTGATTCAGTAAAATTAATACCTGACTGCAACAGGAACTATATCAAGACTTCTTGAAAAGCAATATGATTCTACCATTTTCTGCATACTATGAATCCCACTTCAAAGAAGGCTTTTGTACAAGCCATAGAAAGGCCTAACAGCATCTCTTGCCTGAGGAATTTCTATATGGGTTAGCAGTGGCTGCCAAGATAAATAGGAAAACCTGTACCACAGGAGGTACTGTTTGAGCTGTTCATAATGCAGTTCTGGTGAGAAGACCTTACAGTAGGACAACATACTCAGCAGTAACCCACTTTAGAAGTTGGATTTTGTTAATAGAAAGCAAACATTTGTAATATTTTAAAAATTACATTTGTTAAAAGATAATTGAAAGCTCCACAAACAAAACTTATTACAAAGATGAGTCAATCTCAGTATATTACTGTATGTATAGACATAAACTTTTTTTTTTGCATCCAGCAATTTGACACCTCTGTGAGTCAAACAAAGCACTCTTACAGAAAGATTAAAAAAAAAAAAAAGTAAAAAAAACCACCAACCCCAAAACACACTTCATTTTAATCCATCATTTTACAAAGTTAAAACCTTTGCCATGTCAGTCCTGATACTTTAATACGCATTTTGGGTACTCCCTGTAACCATTTGATAAATCCAATCTTTATGCTATTTCTAACATGAAATGGCTAATGATAAGCAACAAAAAATGGCCAATCAGGCAACTGATTTCTGAGATATGTCAACTTGTATGGTGGCTCAGAAATAAATCTGAAAAAACCTTGCTGGATGCAGAAAATAAAATCAGAAAATAAAAAGAAAGGAAAAAACCCTCCCAGAAAACAAAAGAACAAGCATAACATCAAGCTGATGGAATTTGTACTGCACCTTCTTCCTGCTTTTGGCTAATTTCTGGGCCATCTGCTTAGCATGGAACAAACAAGAGACAGGAGAACAGTTAGAGAAGAACTTACAGAGACTCCAAGTCAAGCAGGAATCTACACAGTAATGTCAGGGCTCACAGACTACCAGCTGGTCTAAATTAATCCCTGCTTATATTAATTTCCTCCTTTTCTTCCTAGCTTAAAAAATTATAAAATGTCATGTTTAGCACAGTTAATTTCAGAAATAAAAAGAAACAGCACCAAAAGAGTAAGGAAGAACACAAAAGGATTTTTTTTTCACTTAAGATGTTACCTGCAACAAAGTTATTTTGTATGCATTTGTTTTTGAGGGGTTGGGGGCAGGGGGACGTTTAAGAAACGGAACAGAGCTTCCCCTCACTTACAGCAGTGTAAACCATGAGGTTACTTCTTTTGAAGGCACACCAGTGTAAAAGGTGAGAGAAAAATTTTAAGCCTTATTCCAGCTTTTTCAGATCTCATACTTCAATAGACTTCAAAAAAATAACCTCCCTAACACTATGCTACTTTTTCCTGGAAAAACAGAATGACAGAAGGTAACTGCCAGCTTCATTTTCTCCTCCTTCTGAGCAAATAAATCCATGCCAATGTTCACAGTGTCGCTGGTCAACAAATTTTCCTGTGATGCCTACACAAAGATATGTCCACACTATCACATTTTTTCAAGGAAGCAGTGGAGCATGTATTTCAGCTCCAGAAACACCTTAAAAAACATTTCTACTAACAACCCAAACAAATATAATTTTTACAGTCTTGCAACCATGAATTCAACCCAATGGTGAACTGAACTTGCAGACCTGCTCACTGAAGGAATGCAATACTCACCAGGCTGGCAGCTATCCCTTTACTTCTAACAATAACAACCTCTTTGCTAATTAAATTTACTGTGTGCTTGTGGTGGGAAGGAGGCTTATTGTTAAAAACTCCATACAGCTTCACCACTATCTACTTCTACTGAGAGCAAATAGGAGGCCTGAATCACAAGACATATCAAACATTTTATACTGATGCTCACAACTTAAATCTGTCAGGTTTTGTCTAAACAAATCAGAAAGCTGCTACTTAAAGTTTAGGCCATGCCGCTTATTTACAAATAGAAACATTCTTAAACTAGCTTTTAGCCATCCTTTTCAAACTAAGAAGTATTTTATAGCCTGATAGGTTATTTTGCAATAGGTGATTGCAAACTATTGCAAAAGCAATTAAAACTGCCTTACACGGCAGGCTCTTCCTTACATTACTCTCAATTTAAATTAATACTCAGAAATAATATACTTATCCTGAATAACAGCTGCCTGTCATACAGTGGGCAAGGAGGAGACACTCCTGAGAAAGAGCACTTAAATTGCTTTCCAAAATCAAGCTTTTCTTTCTCACCCTCCCCAAACTTTAGAGTGACGGACCTCCCAAAAGAAGAAAAGCACAGGCCAAAACGAAGAAAAAGGGGGAAAAAAAATCCTTGAGCTATGGCTTTACAGTGTAGAATCAACAATTTATCAAAATACACTATGATGCAATTCACTGAAAATTCTGTTCTTCAAATGGAAGCATATTGAAGAACTACTTTCAAATATTTCATAAAAGTAAGGCAATGATATGGAACAAGCACTTTTAGTAAGTAACTTAACACTGCACAGAAATGTCACGAAAGAAGTTATGGTCCAAGAATAACAAAAAAATTAGGATAATTCCATGCAAGAATACTTTATTAGACAAATCCTCTTTATCACCACATTATTTTGCTAACTCAAATCAGATTCTCTCTGTACTCCTAGAAGAAAAAAACAAATGGAAAACACCTAATCTACATAATTTTTTTTTTTTTTTAATATACAGAATTCAGGATTTTAATTTACGGTAAATGAAATGTAATTATTTATATAGACGCAATTTCCAAAATTACAAAACATTAAAACCCAACAAACTTCTGCTTTTGCTACAGAGATGTCATAAGTTTATTTAATCCATTTAGTCTCTACAAAAAATGTTCTGCAACTCAGTGAGCATTGAGAGGACAGTGAGTGTGCAAAAATGTGTGAAATCCTAAACTAAGTATCCACATAAGGGTTCTATCTTAAATCACACTCAGAAATTAAATTAGGTGCTACCTAGAAATGTTCAAATCTGCCACACAGCAAGCTAAAAGTGCCTCCTAGTGAAATATTCCTCACTACATTTGATGGATACCTTCAAAGCAGTGTATCTGTTTTAACTTAGTTAGACTTCACAGAGATGAAGGCCAAGCAAGGAAACACCCAACTCTTGTACTTCTAACTGAAAAGACAATTCTTTAAAGAAGCATGGAGAATTGTTTTCAAAGTCTGTTCATATTCCAAATGAATGAATATGTGTCTGAAGGCTCTGCTAAAAGGAAGCACTATAGGGATTATTAAATTCAAAAGGTATACACTTATGTGAAGGTATGTGTACATAGGGCTTAAACAAAGCTCTTCACTCCTTTTTAATACTCAACTTCGTGTATTTTAAAACCTCATTCTTAATTCATAAGCTTTGTTTTCTTTAACCATGGAGAAATGCAACAAGTACAGCACTCATGTAAACAAACATGAGTAGGGCACAACCTTTGTAGTCACTGTGCAAGCCATAATGTACACATCTGGGATAAAGAGTATCTAAATGCAGTGATGAATCTGGCAGAAGGAAATCCACCTGTCATAATGAATTTCTCTCTGAAAACATATAGCTTTAACGACAACCAGCAACAAAACCAGCCAAAACCAACCCTAACAAGCTGAAGACCCTAAGGTGTCTGAGCTTCACTTAGAAGCTGAAAGCAGTACCTGTCCAAGAAGTGTTTCAAAGGTGTACAATACAATACAGGCCAATAATTTTCTGACACCAAGTTTCAGGAAATTAAATATACCAGCTAGGGTTTTTCCAGGTCAACAAGTGCAATCACTTGGGCCTCAAGCCTGAGACAAATATATTATAAGCAAGGATATGCATGCCTGATGATTCATACAGATGCATCAATTATGGGGCTTATGGGTGAAATGCATTAAATAGATTTCTTCTGTTTTGAGGCACGGAAGTGCTGAGGCATAACAGAATCCTCAGAAAGAATGGTATTTTGTTAATGAATTTCTACAAAATACATTTAGTATCAAAGAAAGATTTTTTCATCTCACAGGCCCAGTTTGAATCAATTCTGTTTCATTTTTCTCTACTATATCCCTTCAATCTTTTTCTAATGTGTATTTCTACACAAGCTTTACCTTCTAAGTGCAAACTTCCTACGCAACCTCAGGTTCGAGTTCCACTTCTGATACCTATTTCCTATGATAGCTGATGTTAATCTTTCCTTTCACCCTTCAGTGATGTGTCCCTCCTAGATCCAGCCTCACCAAAGCCCTTGTTTCTGTCCCTTCTCTTCCTTACCTGTAGTTTCCCGTCCATTCAAATCAGACAAGTTTTCTAACACACAGCTAAGGATCAGGAAGGAACACAAAGTGACTACTAAACAGAAGGACACAGCCTTATTTGCCCAGAGCAGGAAAAAAAACAGACTCTATAAGAAAAAATCTTCACTGCAGGTTTGGAGAGAACGCAGGAAGACCTGCCATGGTTAAAAAAGATGCTGCATATTTTTAAAGAATGTCACTGAATCCAGAGTCTCCAATGAACAAAGATATAATTCTTTTGCAAAAGGCTCAGTAGTTTAAGTTAGTGAAGACTTCTACAGAGATGATGGAGGATAATCTCTAACAGCAAGGCTACACTCTTGCCTTTTCTAAAACATGAGCATGTTAATGAGTTTCAGAGACAAGGTTACAAGAATTTATGCATTTGAACACCAGCAAAATTACAATTTTTGGATGTTGTCTCAATGGTTCTGGTTGGAGCTTCTGTGTCAAAGTTACATACAGAGGCTAAACTGAACACCTGCCATGAAAAGCACTGGAAGGAATAATAAGAGTAGGAAGCATCAGCTGACCTTAACAGACAATACTATTGGCCTTGCTGATAACCTTCTCTCCTCTTCCTCTCTCTTTTATGTCATTGCACACCAGGTCTGAGTATTACAGCTGACAATGTCATAATTGTAACTTACAGTACAGCAGCACTCCCACTGCATGGCATGGCCTGTACAGAAATCAGTTGGCATTTCCCTTTTTCGAAACAAAATTTGTCAGATTCCAGGACAAATTATTTTTTCCATACATCTCTGTACCATCACAGGCTTTTTTTTCAAAAACAGCGCACAGCTGTTATGTGTGGAGAAACAAGTATCCCACAGCAGGGTCAAAAATAACTGCAGTCATTACAAAAGTAGTGGTTCCATTGAGTACCAAGAAGCAGCTGCAATACTCACTAGTTATTCCCTTAAGCTGTTTTCCTTCCACACCCAGGTAATATATAACTCTGACCACCACTCCCTTCAGATTCTGGTTTAGTGTACATGGCACAAGTATTACCAGCGGGAATTAAAATGACCTGGTAACTTCCCCTTATCAGTCTTGCTCCAAAAGCATCATATATACAATTTACTTTGCAGAAAGAAAAGTGAGGCACTTTTCATTCTGAAACTACAGACAATCCCATCTGAAAAAATTACTGCATAAGTAAGAAATTCATACCCACAACCACAGAGCGGCCATACAAAAAGCAGCAGGAATTATTCCTCACCTTGATCCTGCTGACAGCTTCCTGAGCCTGCATCATTCTCACGTTCTTGGATGGAGTTTTATCAGAAAGGAGTTGAGTTGAACCAAGGTAATTGGCAGCAAAAATTATTCCATCAATTAAGTCTTCAGGATCACAAGGTCCAGGAACTGTAACACAGGAAAGCAATCATTGAAGACATTCAATGGTGAAACACAGCAAAACAGTAGAACTCTGACATCTTGAACCTGCACATGATGGCTGCAAATCCTTCCCTGAAACACTTCCGTACTAAGTACATCAGTACTTCCAAAGGCACAAAACATCAGACAAATGATCTCAAAATTTCTGGTGGGCTGACCCTGCCCACCAAAGCCCTTCTATCACTCCCCTCCTCAGAAGGGCAGGGCAGAGAAAATATAATAAAAGTCTCACGGGCTAAGACAAGGACAGGGAGAGATCACTCATCAGTTTCTGTCATGGGCAAAAAAGACTCCACTTATGGAAATTTGTTTAATCTATCACTAATCCAGTCAGAGTAGAATAATGAAAAATAAAAACAGATGCTCCAACACCTTCCCCCATCCCTCCCTTCTTCCTGGACTCACTTTTAGTCTCAATTTTCTCTATCTCCTGCACCCAGAAGCACAGGGGAATGGGGAATGGGGGCTGTGGCCAGTTTATCACACGCTGTCTCTAATGTTCCTTCTCCTCATGGGGAAGGGGTCTCACATTCTTCCTCTTTTCCAGAATGGGACACTTCTCATGGGAGACAATCCTTCAGAACAGACTGCTCTGCTGTGGGTTCCCTACGGGGCCACAAGTCCTGCCAGAAAACTTGTTCCAGGTAGGCTCCTTTCTCCACATATCCTGCAAAGAGCCTGCTCCAGCCTGGGACTTCCACGGGATCATAGCCTGCTTTTTTTGGGCATCCACATAATCTGGCATGGGGTCCTCCAGGGGCTGCTTGTAGGTATGTGTTTCACTGCAGAGCTCTATTGCCTGCAGGGGCATAGCTTCCTCACCATGGTCTTCACCATGGGCTGCATGGGAATCTCTGCTCTGGCACCTGGAGCAACTCCAGTCCTTGCCACTCCACTGACCTTGTCTTCAAAGATGTTTCTTTTACACACTTCCTGCCCTTTCTTCTCTGGCTGCAGCTGCTGTAGTGCAGAGTTACTTCCCCCTTCTTAAATATAATATCCCAGAGGCACTGTCACTGATGGGCTCAGCATTGGCCAGTGGTGGGTCTGTCTTGGAGCCGGCTGGCACTGACTGTTGGACAGGCAGGAAGCTTCCAGCTGCTTCTCATAGAAGACACTCTGTAGCCACCCCACTACCAAAACCCTGCTACACAAACCCAGTACAACATCTCTCCAGCAAAAGCTACAATTGTTAATCCAGCCTGTTTCTCACAATAGATCATTCTTTCGTGGGTAGGGATCAGCTTGGAGCAAAATAAGCTATGGCTTTTTCACTGTGGTAAAGGGACAGACACAGTTACTCACCTTGCTCCTCACCCACCAAACCCAGCCTTGCTATTCTAAAACCTACAGTCACAACCAGAAAGAGGAAAGGTGCAGTTTGATAGCAGTCATCAGCATCTTTCACACTTGTGCATTAACCACACTTGGTGCAACAGGCAGAACAACCTCCCTGGGAATGCTCTACACATACCACACGTCTCCCCTTAACAAGAAGATAGATTACCAATTAAGTAAAACATTTTTATGTCACAGACCTTTAAAAATAGTAGTCCTAACACGGATATTGTGGTAAAGTACTGAGTTAAATAAAAATGTTGTTAAATACACAGAGCACGGGCTCTCTTGATGGCAAAGTAACTCTCTTAGTCCACAGATTCTTAAGAGATCTGACACCCATCAGCTTCTGTGGAAAGTGACAGAGTGCAAAGTGTTCATTATCTAGCAATGCAAATCCTTACAAAGCAGCATTTATGATTTGTAAGATTTTTGGTGTTTGGCAACTGTATCTAAAAATTTTATACATGAAAATGTTCCCTTTTGACACCATGTTAAAATTGTCATGATCCAAAAGGGAAGCTGGTTAGCTAAGAAACTTCTTGTTCTTAGAAGTAAGGAAAACCAATTGTTGTTCAAGACAAGTGAGAATACAAATCATATTAAAGAACGCTCATGGTAAACATGTTCACATTTTACCACAAAACACCCCTGTGCTTATGTTTATCTTTCTTTTTTCCTCTAAAAAAAAAATCAAGGGGTATCTTGAGCTATAAGGTGATGGGGCTTTAAGTTTCAAATTACTCAGAACGCCAATTTTGTTCTAATGATAACATATGAGACTAAGAACCCCTCAGAAATAGCATGGGTAGCTTTAGCCCCAAGGAAAAGCAAGTCATTTTTATGATTGAAATAACAAAGATAGAGCTGGAGATCAATATTGCACTGGAACTATACACACGGACAGAAACAGATGTATAAATTTTGTGAGCAGGCTTTTTTATCATTTCTTTAAATGCAAAAATTTATGACTAGAAATTTTAAGATGCTCATCTCCAATGTGCAGTTTGCTCAAGAAGTATGTATCTGGAAAATTCTCAAATTGAACAAGTCACTTGCAAGCACATGACCTAAAGAAACTGAGTTACCTCCTTAGGGAAATTCATGCATCTGGAAGTACTACATATTTACACACTTTTCCAGTCCAGAAATCATACAGCATTTTAAGTGTTGCTATTTATTACTCTACACATCAAGGCCTTTTCACCCCTTCCACCACCTTACTATAAAGGGTGCAAAACATTTTTTAGTACAATTTCTGATCAAAAAGAAAAAAAAATAGATGGGCAAAGGTGAAGGTAAGACTCCAAGAAAGAGGCATATTAAACCCAAAAAAATGTACATGGTCCAACCGCATCAGAGGTGAACACACAGACAACACTGCTTTTTGGAAGACCTCCTCCATTTATTATCTCTGACAACAAAACTATTACCCCCAATGAAAGCACAGCATCGGTGCTGGCAAATTTTTCCTGAACTGCTGGTGCATGAAAATGGAACATTTGCAATTTTAAGGAATTTTGTGCTGGATCAAGAACCAAGAAAATTTTAGTTTACAATTTATTTTTTTTCCTAAGCAGGAGAGGATTCATTTTAAAAGCCCTTGATAGACAGGACTACCAATAGGAGATTAATTTAAATTCTAAGAGAGATCCTTCACTGTTGCAAAATTCCAATGCTTAGCTATGGACTAACTGACATTCTGGCCAGAGACTCCAAAACATGCAGCTTATACTCTTAAGACTAAAACAATGATCAATTTGCAGTCTAAACAAAATGTTCACATAATCAATTAAACATAGCACACTGTAAAGCAATCCAAGGAGTTACAAGGCAGTCCAAATAAAGTATTACATCAACTGTATTTCTAACATTTCATCAAGCACATGGAACAACCACTGTCTGGGAAAAAGTATAAAAAACAAATGAAACCTCTATTTTCTGCTTCTGTCATAACCGCACACAACTTGCATTCTTCCTGCAGTATACACAGGATGCATACTCATACAAAAAGCAACGGCACTTCATGTGGCAGGCAACTTGCTTTTTCACACTGTTCTGAAAAACTTCAGCACTACTGCAACCTTAACTCTAAGATGGGAAGCAGTATTTAATTAGAGGCAAGTAGCTGTTAATCAAAGCAGATTTTCACTGGCAGGCCTGCCAATAAATCCAGCCGAGATTGGATTGAACCTGCCAATTGAAATCAGTGCTGGACAGAGCACTACAGTCTTCTTGATTAGCCTATTTTCCTTATCCACACACATTCTTTTATGTTGTGTAAATAACATTAAAAAAAGTAGTGTTTTAAGTGATGCTGAGGAAAGAAACCAGCAGAACTGACAATATGAATGAAACACTAAAAAACTAAAATCTCCATGTTTCCAAATTTCTGAAAGAGCACAGTAAGATTTAGCTCAGGTTTAAAATTAGACACAATTTAGTCTAAATCATTACACCCAACCCTAGCACCTTTTCTATTCAGCAAATAAAAATAAAATTTTATACATTATAAATACAGGGTTTTTTTTGATATGAAAAAACATTTAGAAACTGTAGAACTATCTTACCTTCAACATACGTTGGAAATGAAGCCAAGTTTTTTCTGGACTGTAATTAAGACAAAAAGGATTTCAAACAGAACATAGCATGCACAAATATGCATTAAAAAGTTCTCCGTGCCAAAAAAACCCCAAACTTAAATCAGCCATAGTTATTAGTAAAGGTAGAATACCACTTATTACTATTTATATTTATTATTTTCAAAATACATGTTAATAGTAATATATAATATATATAAATATATAAAATATATTTAGTATTTTTCAAAATCTAAGCACCCAGTAAATTCAATGTATTCCATTTGTGTCTATCTAGAGAATATGCTAAGACCAGACTTCACTTAGTTGTTCATGTTCACTAGTGCATTAATTCTCTATCAATAGGTGCTCTACTTTTAATAATCAAGAAATATGCAGAAAAGTACCTCAAAGATACTGGATCTTCCAACTACAAATAAATACATGCAGGAATATGAAAATTTTAGTATACTGTTATAATGCATGACTGAAACTATCATTAACAAAATGCAGTTATTCATTAGGAATGGTTTTAGATGTATCACTCACATTAACAGAGCCTACATAAAGCTTTCTAGATTTTAACAGGTTAGGGAGCAACCTGTACTCCGTGGGATAACTCTATTCACCCTGACCTCACCACCAACTATGCTTACACTGTATCAAGCATGAAAACACATTTGGTGGCTCCAATTACACCAATAGTGAAGAAATAAACAGAATCTTGACTTGTGCGTGTAAATACACACACTAAAGTAACACCATACATGCTACTGGTATTTTCTGTGAAAGGCTATGAGGCTAACCCTTCAGACAAGTGAAAACTACAACTTTCAGTGAGTATGATTCATCATTTTGTTCTAATCAATAACATAAACCACACAGAAAAATTTATCAAACAAAATTCTGTGTGGCACTATATAATTGGTAATGGATACACTGAAATCACCTGCTGCTACCATAGGCAGGTAAGACTTCTGGATAGTTAATGAATCCATAACAGATTGTACTAGCAGTAACTCCTCCAATGACCAACAGAATAATCGAATAGAACTCCTCCAATGATTAAATAGAATTTAATAATTCTATTAAAAGAAAATCTATACACATGATCAGGATAATGCATAAAATCGTCAATAATTTTCAGCGTATCTCCAAATTATATACATGGAAATATATGCCAAATTATTTTCCTTTATGACAGGCAACTTACCAGGGTCTGTGTGTTAGTGGAAAAAACAGGTAAAACTAGAAAGGTAATAGTTATGTAACAGGTTGACTGACTAACCCCAAGGAGAATTTTACTTTGTAAGAAATGGAAAATTGGTGTAACAAGTAATATTTTGCAATCAATGATGCATGTCTTGCTATAAAATAAAATGTGTGAATTAAAAACAAAAGGGATGTGACAGACAGCTGAGTCTGTGCGGCTGTAAGTTCTTTTCACTCCCTATGAAAACTGCTAAGTTGTGTCGTGCCAAGAAACCTGTCCATCAGATACTGTACAAGCATCAATAAATATGTCAATAATCAATGATCTGCTACAATCAGTGATCTGCTACTGCCAACGCATTTAAGCTGCTGTGAGGACACCGATGTGCCTTTTCACATCTGTAGGTCTTTCACCTCTTCAGACAAATGTTCCTACCGAACCACCTATCCATATAGACTCCAACAACTTTGTAATAGTTGCTGACGTAGTGCTAACAGGGAGATTCAAACACTGGGCTCTGACAGGCACAGAGGTCAAATCCCTGACACAGCAGGGGCAGCAGAGGCGGCTCACACATGTAAGTACTCTACAAAGTACTTATTTCTTTTTAGGCAGTCAACAAAGTCTATGATAACGACTTAGCAACTAGAATAGTAAAGTAACAGGTAAAGTTACCAATAGATGGAAACCTACACCTTTAATTTCACTTATCCATGAATAATGAAATATCAAGATCATTAATATTTTATTACTTTCAATAATCTCACTGCCATCCAGTATTATAAATTTATATTTAATAAAAAGCTTTCTCTAAGACCTAAAAATAAAAAAAAAGATGAGGCTGTTTTATCACTTTTATTCTTCCATTAGAAGTAGTAAAGCAGGAATTATTCCCCATCTGAGGGAAACTAATAGCCCAACACATCCTACAGTGAAACCTGGTTTATAACCACTGTCACTATGTGTAAGCACATCCTAACAATTGAAATCAGCAGTGTTTTGTTTTTCTTCCTTTGGGTAAATTTCTTACATCTAAAAATTGCTAAAATATAGAATATATAGACAAAGTCTGTAGTGAAAATGCTTAAGGCTTTAATAAGCTAACAGTAAAGCAGATGAAAACTTAAAGGCATGATTTGAAACTTCAGAACATGAAAAATTATGTGTTTCTTTTGAAATTTTAAATTATTTTCTAAATGTAAATACAGACTGATACAACTATGTACATGTTGCAAGCTTTCTTATCTCTTGATAATTGCAAAAGTAAAAAGGAAAGAATGGATTATTTAATTAGTGTTTCAATTTTAATCCACTTAGAGTAGATCAGGTTTTCAATATCGGAAGATAACTCATGCATTACTATCAGTAACAATATGGTATTTTGTTATGGTAGTTTCTAGATTGTTTCCAAGTTTATAAAAAAATAAGAAGCAAATAAATGAAATATTTGCAGATTCTTCTGTTTACAGAACCTGCCATTCTATACTAATCCAAATACTTCTTATGTCAAATGATTTTCTTTTCACACTATGAGCATTTCTATTCACACTTATCTTGTTTTGGTGGAACTACTGCCGTCTAAAGCACTACCAGGTGAGGGGGAAAAAAACTCAAAGTATGTAGCTGTATTCTGAGGAGTCTGGAGTCAGGAATTGAATTCTCACTTTGAATCACTTGCAGGCTGGTTTCTACAATGACAAAATATTAAGGGGTGTAATTTATTACATAATTAATTTAAATTTAAGCACTTTTTCATTTGGCTGAGAAATACACTTTCTTTGTGGGGGCAAAAAGGGAAAGGGCTTCTTTGTGTTGTCTCTGCTACAGAGGGGATGTTGGCTGTTTGGTAAATCAGTACCTTGCAGCCTGTTGTATAAATTTAGTGACAGCTGAACAGAGTCAGAAATGCCAGGACAAAGAGTCTTCAGTATGTTAGAAAGTCAGTCAGATAGCCAGCCAAGCAAAAGGTGAAGAAGCATAAGGAAAAAAAAGAAGAAAAGGGATTGCACAGGTACAAGGGAGAAAGGAAAATTAAAAGGCATAAGCAGCATGAACAAAACTGGCTTTTAAAAAGTTTTAACTTTACCTCTTTATTAGTGGAAGCCTCTGCTGTACTGCAGACCTCCTGCTGATGTTGCCTACTTGACGATTCAGCACCTCGAGGTGAAGAGGAATCTGGAGATGGAGACTAGACATGACAAGAAAATCAAATAATATTGTGAGTGCCCGATGTGCAAATTATTCTTTCACATTCTACATCCTACGCTCTGACATTCTAAGAAAGAAAAGGTAAAGCCACTTAGGAGTAAGCTCTGATGGGAGACAAGTGGACTGACCCTAAGCAGCACACAAGGATTCAGCTAAAGTCTATTTAGCTGTCAAATTGGGAAAAGTGAAGAAAAGACTGAAATTTCCCCATAAGCACACATGCCCTCAGGTATAATTAACCTGAGGTGCTAAACTAACCTAATCTGAGCAGAGTAAGGCTGCAGTGCTTGTCCATAAATGTTATTCCATCATCTTAGAAAACAACTTTTATAAACTGTGCAGAGTAATATTGGTGTATTCAAGAATTTATTAATATATTCAATGACAATTCAATACCAGTGTCATCAAGGACTGGGATTCCTCATTCTAGATACAGTAAAAACTTGTATTTCATATTCATAATATTCATAATATTCAAAGTTCATGTTATGAGCTTGCTACCTGCTCTTTAGATCAGATTTCCTCATTCTTCTCCTTTTCCCATAAACAATTCAGTGGAACAACCGTCTATGTGATTCATCAGCAAGTATCTTTATAAAGGGCAAGAATGCTCTAGGAAAGGATGTTCTAATCATAGCCAATTCCTAATGAATGCTGGTGATGCAAAAAAGCTGTAGCAAGGTATCTGAAGTACAGAGCAGGGGCCCTGGTATGAGGGTGTGACACAAGAACACAGAATGTGGAATTAATGAAGGTGAATGAGAAATGAGAGAGACCACAAAGCTTTAACCCAGAAGGTATTTTTAGGGTCAGATTTTAAGGAGATACCCACAAAACATGTCTGCACAAGCCAAAATGTGAATCCTCAAAAGGGAAGTTTAGAATTTAGCTACAGTTGGGTATTTAGTCTAACAGCCCTGGTATTCTACAGTCTTCTTTGACACAGGAAGAGAAGAGCCCTAGCTCTGACAGCTCAACAGTTCACCACTGATAACAAAACAGTCAAATGCTATTCTTATCTTTTCATAAACGATATGACATAGCTTTTCTCTGAGCTAATGAGTCATACCAGAAAAGGGATAAATTTCCAGCGGTCTGAGCTGGCAGCAGGCTCCACCCCCATGCTCTGCATCTACTGCAGCTGAAAAATTCCATTCCATGAAATAGTCTACAAAAACCCACATAACCAAAAGCAAACCAAGAACAACAACTAAAAAACCAAACATCTAAGTTTCTTTTAGCTTCCCTTAAATATGAAATGAAACAAGAAAACTCCCTTTTCTACTTCTTTCTCTTTACACTCATTCCTCTGTCTATCGCAGATAATAACTAAGCATTAAAATTATAGTTAACTAATAAAGATTTCCAAAGAGCCAAGAAGCAATTCTTTACAGGTATCTCTTGGGTTAAAGAGCAGTCCCTGCATCCCCCTGTATTTTGAATCACAACTGCAAGACAAAAGAAGATACATTTTCTATCTATCCCTAGAATGCTGGCATCTGGTTGCCCCATCAGACTGAAGAACTGCTTGCTGCAGAGAGCGTAAGAGCAGGGGCTGTGGGAGAGATACAGGCTCGCTTGACTTGCTGGATAAGTACCAGTCAATAGTGCCACAATGATGCAACTGCACAATGGCAACTCCTATTTATGTACGAAGAATTTTCGTAGTGCTCACATTCTTATAGTTATGCAGTATTGCTGTATTAGGAATAAATTTAGAAGGTACATAATACTATCAAACCCAATAATGACATCTAGACATTGTAGGATTGAGCTTTAAACAACAGACAAAAAATCAACTTAGGCATCAAATGTGTACCTGCACACACAAAAAAGTGCTCTTTACAATGGCTGAAAACCCTCATATTCACACACTTAAGGATAAAGATTGTTTCATTTAAACCAGACAATTAGCATTAAGAAATTCTGCATCATTTGAAATGTACTAACAGTTACTCCATTAGCACTAGAAGTGCCTTTATTAAGGTATTTTCATCTATGAAGTATCAGAACTAAATTATTACATGGCTTTCTGTGCGCTCTGTTTCAATGTCTGCTCAAATATTTTTGGGGACAAAACCCCCAAACAACAAACTAACCGCCCCCCCCCAAAGATCAAATGAAGAACCAAAACTACTGAACCCAAATATCAAACATCTTACCAAGTCTGTTGCCTAACACGACATGAAAACCGTCCTTGAAAACGTATTTTTAGAGGTATCATATATAATGTACAAGGAAAGAATGCAGTCACAGCAGTAACAAGAAATATTTTGATGGATCATAGTGGATAGATAATTTGCATATCTGCTCTAAACAAAGTCTAAATAAAGGCTTAGTGACTGTTTCACTGTCATTTGTCATTAACAAAACAAGTTTTAGAAGCCTAACAAAGTTGTTGTCAGAACAAACACAGTACAGTCACATGAAGCATGCTGTTATTAAGTACAGAGGTCTATCAAAGGAATTAGAGGGTTTTTTTTTTGGTGCAGCAATAAAAAGTGATAGCTACATCTTTTTCTCTTGAATATCTACTTACATTTTTCTTACGATACTCAATCTGGTACATCCAAAAATTCTCCATCTCAATTTTGGCGTTGTTTGACTCTAACTAACATGCAACCCATTCCACCTGAGAAACCTTCCTTGCTCTTGTGCAGAGGGATTTAGTAACAGAACTTGTAAAAGGAGAGGCTTGTGTTGCATCTAACCTATTCAGGTCAATCCAGCTGTTTCCTATACAGTTCACGAAGAGACATGTAAGTGACACTGAAACACCTTCAAATACAATCACTTGCTCTTGCTTTATAAAAGCAGTGTTGTTTTATGTGCTTTTAGCACCAGATCATTTGAAGAGAATATAGCTTGTGGGTCACATAGTCACACACAAGGCTAGGACAGAGGGGATTAAATCATAGTATCATAGAGTCATAGAATCTTTTGTGTTGGAAGAGTCCTTAAAGATGATCTAAATTTTACTGTCCCTGTCATGGACAGGGACACTTTCCACTAGAATGGGCTGCCCAAAGCTCCATCCAGCCTGGCCTTGAACACTTCCAGGGATGCGGCACCTGGGAAAACTGTGCCAGTGCCTCACCACCCCCACAGTAAAGATTTTTTTCCTTGTATCTAATCTAGACCTACTCTCTGTCAATTTGAAGCTGTTCCCCCTTGTCCTGTCACTACGGGCTCTTGTATAAAGTTTTTCACTGACTAGTATCCTCAAGTCCTTATCTGCAGAGCTGCTCTCAACAAGTTCTTCTGTCAGTTTATGTTTGGGATTGCCCTGGCCTATGTACAAGACCTTGCACTTGGCCTTGTTGAATTTCATGAGGTTCTCGCAGGTCAGGTCCTCCTCTCAAGCCTACCCAGGTCTCTCTGCAGCATGTTGACCACACTGCTCAGCTTGGTGGTGCTGGCAAACTTGTCAAGGGTGCACTCAATCCCACTGCCAATGTTGCTGACAAAGATGTTAAACAGCATTGGTCATTTTTTGTTTCAAAAAAGGTAGTTTATTCAGAGCTTTTTTACAGTATCATATGAGTGGACTGATCAACAAATGCTTCAGTAATTCAAGATTCACTTAGACAATAGGGAATTATTTATTTGACACTAACGTCTACCTACAGATACTGTGGCAGAGAAATGGCAAAGTCTCCTCGTACATCAGCTCAGGAGACAATCGGATGAAGCAAGGCTTTTTTTTTTTTCTTTTTTTATTTTAGAGATGTCTTCTGAAAAGAACCCATACACATTAGGAAAAGATCAAAGCATTATGGAATCTTCAGGTCCAACATACAAGTATAGTCAGATGCACTCTATCACAAGAACTGCCCATATCAGCATAACTATGGTAGTAAATCTCCCTGGTTTTAGGGCAACTATGTAATGGCAGTGTCCTCTGCCATGTACAGCTCAAATTCTGTTCACTAAAACATAGACTGAGACAGGTTTTAGGTTTGGCATAAAGATCCATAAAGAATGAAGCTGAAAGCTAATGATTATTGGTTGTCTTTGTTGAAAATTCGTTTTAAGTATAGTGCTAAAAATGGTGGGCTTGAAAAAAATAGTACCAACTTTGCACTTTACACACACTTGCACAGTGTGGCACAATCTACGCAATTTAATTTACAATTTTGACATATGGATGAAACTTAACTTTTTACTGTAGTTCTAGTATAACTGCCTCTGCACATACCCCAAACACTTACCCATCAGTTTGCTGGGTGGTCCAGGACCTGTCCCCTGTCAGGTTGTGCATACATGATAGGACAAGGTGACCTGAGACAAAGTTACTGACTGAACTGCTCATTCAGAACAGCACATTTGATTAACTGCTATAGGACTTCTCCATACAGGAATTTCAGGCAGCCTAAAGAGATTCCTCCAAAAGGCTCCTCCTGTGCCCAAGACAACTGATACGCATCATTCATCATTTTAACTACCACCATGGGTAGTCAGCACCCAAAGTGAGGGGCTCTGTCAACAGGCAGCTGTTGGGTCAGGACTTTGACTGATCCAAGAGCTGACTTGCGCAGTTGCTGCGGCAGAAAGACCAATTAGCGTATGGGTGGGACACTTGCTGTTAGACAACACAAATTATTCCTGCCTGTGCAGGGAAGGTCATGTGGAACAGTCTTATGTACACATTTAACATAGGAAGTGTTTTGTACGTAGCTAAACAACAGCGATGGACCACACATGCTGGAGTGATCACACAGGATCCCAGATCAACTGTATCTAAGAAGAAATGCACTTTGGGAAGTCTTGGCTTGGGGAATTTCCCCTGATCCAGGTAATGACATCCTGCAAAGACAGAGCCTCCTGTCACCTGCCACCATCTGGACAACGACAAACAATCCATTTGAGAGATCTGACTCAGTGCTGGCTGCTTCTCTGAGGATGGACTTCCTTATCCATACTTTCACTTCAACTTCCAGTAAAAATGCAGTTTTAAGTGTTAGTCTGAAAAAAATCACTGCAGATTCCTCCTGTGTGTTCAAAAGATTTTAACTACAGCAAGTGCTGTTTTAGTTTTCAACAGCACAGAAAAATCACTTGAAGTTAGTTTCATCTTTCAATAATTTAAAAATGTAATCAAACAAAAAAATATTCAATGGGTAATTTATACAGTGCTCACCCTAATTTAAAAGCCAGTAACTCATCTGGGAGTGTTTGCCTTCAAGTAGACTAATTGCTAAATTTAAGCTTTCTTCTGTGTGATTGATGAATAAAACGCTTTTTGTTTTGGTTGGTTCTTCAGTGATTTTTGGTTTGGGGCATTTGGGGCTTTTTCTTCCTGTGTAAACTTAAGTCTGCAGTCTCTCATAAATGATGGAAAGCTGACCTGTAGTCCGTGTGCACAACCAACAGTTTTAAAAGATCTGCTCAGAAAAAAACTCATCAATATACTATCAATAAAAACTCATCTTTATTTTAATTGTCTCCTTTCTCTCTTTTTCCCCCTTAGTTCATTTATTACTAAAGCCTGCTTTATTATTTAAGAGACTTCTCTATTGCCTTTTAATAATACATTACTCCTGCTGTGGAAAAAGTGAAGCAAATTCATCTCCATGAAAACACTGAGGTATCAGAATTGAAAAAATCCAGCAACTGAGAATGCAAGGGTTGAAATAAAATATACATGACCAAAAAGAACAGAGAAGCGAAACAATGCAGCTCCGTTCTGTTCCACCTGGAAGACTTGTCTTCAGCTCTGAATTTCTGCTTTACAAATATAAACCACCCGTATACGTGGGTTTACTTGGTATTAGGGTTTATTCTAACATCACACCACCTCAAATGTCTGCAGAGGAACAGAGACTATAAACACCAGTGACAGGGCTTTGCAAAACCAAAAATCTTGGCAGGCAGGAATAAACCATGTCCTGCAGGTCAACAAAACCCGGCTATCAGATCTGTAGCCCCATGGATAACTCAACAGACTCAGAAAAAAATCATAGTAATGAGTTCTTAAATGGAGAATTTCTACCTCCAAACCACTGCTTTCTCCTGATTATGGCAGAATTGAAGCAGGCAGCCTGCTTCTAAGCTGTTCAATTCACAGCCCAAAAAATTCTGCTTGACTTTTTGAGCCTTTCAGTGCTTTTCTCAGTAGGTTTTTGTACTTCCACAACTAAGCAAGCCACTCTTCTCAAAGCTCTGTAACAAAGATAGTTTTTATCCATACAGTTTAAACACCAGGATACTTAATTGCTTTTTGAATTATCTACTACACAAAACTATTATGCTCTCCACTGGAACATGTGGATGAACATTCATCCTCAAATTCAGACCTATGTGCTGCATGTCTTCTATTCAGACCTTTAAACACCGAAATTTCTGTGCTTGGCTAGGCACATTCACAGCAGGGGAATCCGACAGGTAAGAATGGTGAGCAAGAGCTACCTAAATGGGGTATGGGTTTACCCTTCCAGTGAGGTAACTGCGTGCATCTAGTCTACAGGGTCTCCCACTCCACTGCTCTTGGGCACAGGTGTACCACAAGGTCAATGCTTAAACTTTTCCATAGCTCCAGCTACACATTTTATTCAGTATGAGGGAAAGGCTGAGAGAATTGGGATTTTTCAGCCTGGAAAAGAGAAAAGGCCTCGGGTGACCTTACTGCAGCCTTCCAGTACCTGAAGGGTGCCTAAATGAAAGCTGGAGAGAGACTATATACAAGAGCATGCAGTGACAGGACAAGGGGGAATGGCTTCAAACTCAAAGAGGGCAGGTAGAGATTAGATATTAGGAAGAAATTCTTTACTGTGATGGTGGTGAGGCACTGGAACAGGCTGCCCACATAAGATGTGGCTGCCTCATCCCTGGAAGTGTTCAAGGCCAGGCTGGATGGGGTTCTGAGCAACCTGGTCGAGGGGCAAGTGTCCGGGCCCAAGGCAGGGTAGCTGGAACTAGATGATATTTAAGGTCCCTTCCAACCCAAGCCATTCTATGATTCCATGATTTTATGGGTGAACAAAATCTCTCCATTTCACACTCAGAAAACACAATCTAACTGCAGTTCCACAGCCTTCTCCATCAGGGGTCAGTTTCGTGATGCCACACTTCTTGCAGCTGTGCAGCTCTAACTGGTATTATATTTAAAAAAGAGATCCTCACAAGGCCATAGCCAAGTGATGGTCTGCTTTGGTTTAAAACATTTTCTGATAAACAGACTTTGGAAATATATGTCAATTGTACCGATCTCAAATGTGTGGCAAATTTTAAAAAAGACTCTTACTGCCTTTATTCGAAAGACACTGAGGATTTTTCAGCTTTTATCAAATAAACAAGTACACCACCTTCCCCACAAACTCACTGTCAAGACCACCTCTGATTCAAGTGGAAGCATGCATCACTACACAAGGCTGCACAAAGCACAAGGCAGCTAGCAGTCTCCATTGTTAAATATTAAACAGATACCTCTTTAAACTATTTATTTATTCACAGATATCTGTTTCCTGCCTTCTACATCACAGGGCTACTAGAGTTTATTACAGCAGAATTGTCCATGGGCAGTGAGCAATTTACTTTTCTCATACACCTTACCAAACACTTATTTTGAGGGGAAATATCCAGGAATGACTCATAATCCTGGCAGATTAACCTGTGAATAAAACTGGAATCAGGACATCTTAAGTACACACAGATACAGTGATCTGTATCTTTCTCACCATCAC
Source organism: Corvus kubaryi (assembly GCF_017639235.1). Classification (NCBI taxonomy): domain Eukaryota; kingdom Metazoa; phylum Chordata; class Aves; order Passeriformes; family Corvidae; genus Corvus; species Corvus kubaryi. The sequence continues at coordinate 4,575,379 of NW_024582075.1, forward strand.
AGTCATTGCATGTCTTTCCTAACACTCTCAAACCCAGCTGCAGGTTCGCTGAATACTTCTGAATTGTTAGCTTCTTAAAATAGTCACTAGACACTTCCAAATGGCATCCTACCAAGCATTCTGCTGTAAATGTATTAGCCAAATGCTCAGCACTGGGGAGTAACGGTCACCTTCTTATGAAAAAAGGCAAAGGAGGCCGTTGTATTTAATGAGTCTCAACCACAAATTATTCTTCTGGCTTCACTGGTCTGCACTGGGCAGCTTCTAGCTACATAAAAAGTGACTGTTGTTTGTATCTTAAGAAGTCTTATGAGTTTCAATACTACATGATTAAGAACACAATGTTACTGCAAATATTTTCAGGTAAGTTCTATTTCTAAAAGAAAATTTTTTTGCTAAAAAACAACTCGAGGATAATTTTCAAAACAGACCTGCAAAATGACTGAAGGCAAAAAAAAAAGCACCCAATTTGCATTACTTATCTGCAGCAACTTGATACTTCTGGGTAAGAAAACGGTATCTGCCTGAAGGTAAAAAACCTCTTATTTCCAGGTCAATGCTATAAATCAGACTGAAAAATATCTGTGGCATATACTGGTTAGACTTAAAAGCTCCCATCTGAGATCCTGCTTCTTTCTTGAGGGAGACAGAAGAACAATTTACAATCAGATGAATGGGCTTCAACCATATTTTTATTACATTGACCACTTACGGTCACTTAGTAAAGCTATTTTTGCCCAATTTACAGCTAAGAAACTCTAGGAATGCTTCATTAAAGAAAGCAGACAGTTTTTGACTTGCCATCTAAATTAAAGAATCCAGTAAAGCAAATACATACCTCTTCTTCGGCGAAAACCAAAATTCCTACTCAGTCCCAAGTCCCTTCTACAATAAGTCTTCTCCTCACTCTGCTGTAGATCTTCTAAATTATTTGTGCAATTTACTTCCTCCTTCCAAGAACACAGACTGTTTGTACATCTACAACCACCGTTTATCTCTTCACTGAGCTATACTAATTGTCATTATAAATCACTGTTTTGATTTCAGCCAGCCCTGAAAATTTCAGACAGGTTCTTATCTGACACGGTAAGAAAAATATTGAATGAGAAATTAAATTTTGGTGCAAAATGGGAACCTCTATGTACTTCAATATCTAATGTATGCAGAGACCAATAAAAACACTTGTTTTGTTCATTATATGAGCATACCAGGCTGAGTGATATCAGCACATCTCAGAAAAGTTCAATTCTGCAAGATGCACCTGGATTTTGGAGAGCAGGTGAAGCACCTTCAGGAAGAACTTGGTGCTCTCAGGACCCTCAACCTCACCAAGACCATCATGGTACTCAGTGTTATAATCAATCAGGAAGCAACAGGAAGTTCTTTGATCCTCCAACCAATGACAGTATTAACAGACAATACAGTAAACAAAATGTGTAGCAAAAGAGTAATGTGATCTATTTAAAAATGGGGACAGAAATAATTTCAATTTTGCAAATTTTCAAAGTTAAGTTAAAAATAACTGTTTCCCCCATAAAATAATCTGGGAAGATTTCTTCAGCCTTCATGTGACTGCAAATCAACTCCATTACAGACATAATTTTAAAAATATTTGTAGAAGTAACTTCTGCAGTATAGTTGTTTGTTTGGCCTTTTTTAAAGATTCAATTAGGTTTTCTATTAAGCATCAAGAAAAAAACTTAAACATACTCATCACTGTGTTTCCAACAGTTTTGCAGGAAAAATAAAATCTGGAAGCTAAATGTCTCAATCAGCTTGCATGTTTTTTCAGCATCTCAAACACCATGCTCCAAAAATCTCTTCCCATTTGTAGAATACTAGCTTTCCTAATTTTGAAGGCAGATAAACAAATCAGTAGCCTGTCACAGATCTACATGGCATGTGAACTTTTTTCACCATCTGAATTCCCTTTGCAGCAGCTGAGGTATCTTGAAGAGTTCTGATGCATTCGTAGAACCTTACAACAGCTCAGTTTAAAATACCAAATAACACACAAGAAGTTCTACTTCCGCTATTCTTCCAAAAAAAAACCCCCAAATAAAGGTCACAGAAAACATTTCACAGCAATAAAGAGGAGGGAGCAAATGTTTGCAGGGACTTGCCCTTGAAATAATAACATAGGAACATGTAATAGATTATTTTTGGTCAGTAAATTTACCCTACCAGCTCTTTTCATATCAGGCATAAATTTAACCCATTTAATAGTTGTTTATAACTTTATTTTATAAAATAAAGCAGAAAACTCATAAAACTTGAAAGTCAATATTATCTTACAGACAGCTGGAACCACAACCTGGTAGACAATCCTGATTCAAGTTAAACCTTATGCCAAAAGTACAGAGTTTCAGAAATGCCGACGCTGTAAATCTGAAAAACTGCCTTCAATACTCAGGTTGCTGTAAATACACTTTACAGTGATAATATAATACACTGAGGTTCATAACATATTTCTAGAGAAGGCAACTTGACATGCAACTTTCCTAGAATATGAATCTGATCTGTGATACCATCATAAAGAGTATTAACAGATTTCTGACAGAACTGTTGGGATTGTTATGTGACAGAAAATGAAACACAGAGTTAACAAAAGCACACAAAGATAGTAAGAAAATGTTTGGTAAAATATTACGGCAGTAAAAAATATAACAGCATTTGTTTCAGAAAAGACAAGTAAAGAGCATCATGTGACAAATGCTTGTACAGCATACCTGGGGTCAGCAGAGTTTAATAAAGAAAAATTTGGCTACATGATAATGCATGTTTACTTCTCTTATGCTCTCTGGAGTACAAATTTAAAACAAAGCACTCGTTCAAGAATGAGACACAGAACAGGAATGAAATGCACCCTCCTTCACTGCCATACATGTCACAAAGGAATGAGACACAGATAACCTGGGAGGTGAAAACTTTGTGTACTCACATCTCCATCTAGTGGCCTCTGGTCGTCAGAATCCCTGGATGGACTGATGTCCTGCCGCATCACCCAGATAGGCTCCTTAGGTTCATCAGGGGTGTAGGGAGAACGGATGGTTCTTGTCTTCACTTCCTCAATAGCCTCTTTAATATCCTTGATGGCCAGTGAAATTGCATCTCTTTTTTCCTTGCTGTACCTCTGTACAGATTCTCCCGAGCTGGATGTAACTCGAGAACCAGATGTGAGCTGGCCATTACTTTCATGCCCACCACTGACAAGAGCCTGACCGTGCTCCAGACTCTGCTCTGACTCTGGCATGTCTTCAGCTGCCTTGTCTAAACTCTGGGAGCTCATGCTCTGCTTCACCTCTGCTACAATCTGATCAATGTCCTCCTCTTGCTCGTAACTGTCCATTCTTGGGTAAGGGGCAAACTCTGCTTCCTTTTCAGGGCTGTCAGACTCTCCGTCAGACCGTTCATCATAATGGTGAAGGCGGGCACCAAGTGCCTCCTTGCGGTAATTGTCGGCTTCTTCCCTCTCCCGCTCATACTGCTGGATGCCCTCCCTGCCATCGAGATCTGGTGTGTCTCCTATTTCCTCATACACATGCTCCTGCAGTCCATAGTCAGCGTAAGCCTCAGCATACTGCTCATCCTCTCCTCGGTGGAAGAGGCGATGTGTGTAGACATAGCCTGAGTAGGCTGCATTCATGGCTTCCTCGTGCTCGATGGAATGGAAATGTAAGTGATTGGGCAATGTTCGGTTGTGAATGGCCTCACCATGCTCCGCCTCGGCATTCTCTGTGTACTCCTCAGACTCAGGCCTGTACTGCACTGCATATGCACTCTCATCCTCGTTTTCCTGCACTCTCTCGATGTCGTAACTGTCCTCCACTGTGGCTATCACATCCCCTTCTGCAGTATCTGTGTGATTGTGGAAACCACTCTCAGTGCTGGCTGACCGAGCTAACATGCCTTCCTCCTCCTGCCCAGACAGACCCACGTGGCTGCTGCTGGTATGCCTTGGGTAGCGAGCCGCATACCTCTGTTCCTCTTCCACCTCGGAGTGCTCCAGGTCAGCCTCCACTGACTCATTCACTGCTCCGTTCGCTGGCTCTTCACTGATCTCCCCCTCAGGTGGTCCAACCAAATGGTTCATGGCAAGTTTTGGAGAGTAGGTCACTTATTCTGTTGACATTTTGTCTATCACAGCTGCAAAGAAATAAAAAAAAAGAAACAAACTCTGACATCACTCCCAATAAAAAAAAAGTGGAGTCAATAAACAGAAGCAACAAAATGCACCCTTCCTTCCCAGCAGACAAACACTTGACTTAGCTCTGCAGTCAGGTTATAGACAGCACAACAGTATGATCTCCCATGCAAATAATCTCCAACAGCAGCAACCAGCAACAACACCCTTGGGGACTGCACTTCTCACTTCCATGGACAAATTCTTTGTGGAAGAATCCTTTCCAAACAAGCCCTTGGAGATGCTTGTATGGACTGCAGTGGCATTGCAACGATGCTGGCCTATTAGAAAAGCTAATTTTTGCCAGGAGCTGAACCATGGCAGATATAACAGAAATATTTCACCTTTGCTCCAGCACTCTGTAGTGAGCTGTAGCTCACTAACTCGGAGCAAAGGGAGTAACGTAAAACAGCAGAAGTGTGTCACAGAAGTCTGCAGTTGCTCAGATACATGACAGCCATGCATTCAACACTTCTTCAGGTGAGCTAGTCACCCTATGCGCTTTCAAAGAATCAGGAGAAATAAAAAGTGCACTCTCAGGATGCAGTACATCTGAACCACCTGTTTCTTCTCCCTAGAAAAGCACGTTAGCTAGGTACAGTTATCCTTCTGGTAGCTATCTATCATCAGTAAAGACAGCTTCTTTCCTATAATATGGAGAAGACATCACTAATACTCATAACGCTCACCACATTGAGACCAGTAGCACATCTCAGCCTTGCTGACTTCGAGTAAAGAAGATCTCAAGAGATTACATAATTACTAGAGAGGTCTGCCAATAGTAAAAAAAATTACAGGGAACAGAAACAGGCCCATCTAGCTCATAAGGTTTCATTTTTATAGAACGGCTTCAGCTATTTGGAACTTTGCCCTATGTTTTTAAGATGCAGTGTCATGAAGAGGACATGTAATGTCCTTTTAGGTACTTAAATCAAGCCACATACCCATAAATAAAATACAGCTCTAGCATGTGACATACTGGTAAGTACTAAAAAAAAAGTACCTATTGGAAAACTGCCAACTTGAAGGAGCTATAAAAGCATGTATCAATTACCAACTAAAAAAATTAATGTGAATGTGAAATAGAACTTGGATCAAATCTTGTAAACTGAGGCAGGGAGGCTCAGGTGGCACTTTGCTGACTAAATGAGCTCTGTGCAGAAGAGCACTGGGAATAACTTCCTGTGATGAGAAAGCAACAGCAATTTCAGTTGCTCTCTATTAGAAAAGTTGACAGGCTGGCAAGCCAAGCTGTGAGTCACTTGTACTATATTGCCACAGGAAATCCAGAAGGTGCACTGTCCAGCTCAGTGAACACTCCTTGATTTTGTTACACCTAATGTTCTAGCCTTTTAAACACAGGAGTCCTTAAAAAAAATTACAATTGTAAAGTAATAGCTAATAAATCGTATTAGCTGGACCTATAAGGATGTTGTACACAAACTAATCCCTTTTCAAAATAACCACGAAACAACTCAGTTTATTTTTTCCAGCTAAGGAAGCTGTGTTAGTAAGGCTTCAGCAACAAGGTAAGGTCTTTTTCAGCTAAGACTTTCAAGCCATTAGGAAAGAATGGGCAGAGTACAGGTGTACATGCTGATGTGCACCAGAACTAATACACCAAACACTCTCCCCTCAGCACGGCATATGATATGTTAAGTAAGCAAGAACAAGATTGGAGAGCTTTCCACTTTTAGCCCACAAAAAGGGTGAACACGCCAAGGTGCAACAGCTCCTTGAAAAGTCCTTCCCAAGGAGGATTACAGCAGACGCATACATTCTCTGCAGGTAACTTGGTTTGCAGCCCGCAGTGTGAGCTGCAGATTGAGCTCCGGGTGGCAGCAGCCCCGGGCAAGAGGCTGGGAAGTGCCAACTCTTTGCATAATAGAGGACGTGAAGATGCTGGTGCCGGCCAGGTGGATGGACAGGATGGACTGAGACATGGCTGGAGCCACAGATTCAGGAAGGAAAGCGAGACTTTGGAGCACTTGGACTGTGAGGGGATGAAAGTCCAGGGGTTCCTTTGTTCAGGCTCCCTCCTTGGAGGCTCAGAGCTTGAGCTGCTTCTGTGTTACCACACCGTGAATAAATGACTTTACAAAAGAGACATCCAAGCCTCTGCTGCAGTAAACCTGGGGTCAAACTGGCCAGGAAACCTGGGCTGACCCCGAGAGAATGTGTAGGAGTCAGGTGGGGACCCATCAGGTCACTGGACTGGCCGCCGCGAGGGGGCTTCCGTCCCAGCAGTGACAGTCTCCGGCGGTGGGAGTCTGACTGCCAGAGTCTCATGAATGGTCAGGCTGGGAAGGTTCTTTAATATTGCCTACTTTCATTGAAGTAGATTATAAAATTCCCACTCTTTTTCACATAGACAGAATTAGGCTAAAATAGAGGGCTGGTTAAAAAAAATCTACCTTAAATTTGTTGTGTTTATAGTAGCCCCTGACTCGTGGCTAAGTGTCATCGGTCACCCCCAGAAAAAGGGTAGTGCTTGTCAAAAGAAATTAGGTTACACATAAACACAGGATAATGATCAACTTTCTGAAATTTTATCACACGTAACCTAAGTTCCAATAATTGCTGAAAATATGTTATCCTGTCTTAGAAGTCTTAATATATGCTTGTAACATAATGAATTTTATGGATAGACAGCATCACTGACATGTCTTAGCAGTGAGAAACAAATTACAGAGATTACAAACCATACAAAATACGGCTAAAAAACACCTGAGAGACCCAACATTTTCCTTTGACAAAGCTAAAGTTTCCAACGTTCTGCTTGTAAAATATTTCTCATTCAAAGAATTCTCTTTGAACTTGAAGTTGACTTCAACTACTGATATTCCAAAACTTTCAAGGTTGTATCTTTTGAAGGGATGAGAAGGAAATGTTAACCTTTACTAGAAGTTTTTTACTGAAAAACGCTCTTCTGTTTGCCTTTCCTCCTATTAATTAAATTCAACTTTTAAATTTTGAAAACAATAAATTATTATTTATTTGAAATCTAAAATTTTTAGTGTTTTGAAAGTAAGTTAACTTAGAAGTCTGAGCGGAATGAATGTTCTTAGGTCACCTCAGACCCAGTAACCTTCAAGAGAAAGTAATCTTCTGAGTCAAGAACATTTATTTTACTGATTTAACCATCAGTCTTTAGGATAGTGAATTAAAGAACACCTATTAAGATTGGGGGTTAGAAGTTACTAAATCCCTTTTCATATCTGGTAGCTGGAAGACTACTGAATCCCACACTTTTTATTTTTAGCAGGATTTTCCTAAAGCAAATACAAGGTCTGCCTGATCTTTCCCACCAGATCTGCAAAAAGCACTTTATTTCCTGCAAACAAACAAAAAACAATAACCTACATAAAACGCCATAGACAGAAGAGAATATAAACAAGAGAGGTTATCCAAACTTGGAAATACAGACACAGCACCCATCTGAATGATATTACAGTCTCATATTAATTACTCAGAACAGCAGCTGTGCTCTGATAATCAAATATGGGAAAGTGCTCTGTAAGCGCTCTTAGCTTTGCACACACGACTTGATGGATAAATCTGTCTCTGCAACAGAGAAATCAGAGGTTGATTACTACTGCAACTAACTCTTTGCTGAAGGTTAAACTACCTTCCTGTCTGTAAAGAAGAAAAAAACTAATATATACACATATTTCTTAAACAACATAAAGTTGAAAGTTGAAGAATTTTTCTCTACTACTTTAAAACACCATCAAAGGGCAACCTATCATTTCAGAGCAAGACCACAACACCCATGCCAAGTTCCTCTCAGCAAAAGACATGCAGTAAGAAAAGGTGAAAGCGTGAGTATTCAGATTCCAACTTGGTTTGTTATTTCTTACCCAATTCCAGATGAATAATTGTTTGATTTCTTGTATAAGCAGGCAGACATAAAGTGATTATCATTATTAATAATACTATTATTATTATTCTTCTTCCAAATATTACTCTAGGAGTTTATTTTATAAGAGTCTTAGGCATTGTATTTCCACAGTTTAATCTTGACTTGAATAAAAGCTCGCACTCTTGATACATCTGTATACTACAGTTACTGTCTCAGAACAAAGCTGTGTGCCACATGGAACCAAGACTACACACACACACACACACACACACATACACACGTTTTTCTGTCACATAGAGCATAGGAGGAAAACTGAGGAAGGGACCACAGGAGGTCTCCAGTCCAACCCTGCCCAACCCCTAGGTCTTTGAGCTAAGACCAGGTTTCTCAGAGCCTTATCCAGTTGGGGTTTGATAATCTCCACGACCGGTGAAGGCAACAGCTTGTCTGGGCCCCAACTTCAGTGCTGGACTGTCCTTGTGACGAAAATATTTCTTCCTTACAGTCAGTTTCAATTTCCCCTGTTTGAGCACCTCCCAGCTGCCTCCAACCCTCCCTCTCACCACACACTACTGTGAGGACCCTGGCTGCATCTTCCCCATCCCCTGGTATGTTGACATGGAAGCCAATCCACTTCTCAGCTGAAGCAGCCCTGGTCCCGCAGCCTCTCCTGTGTCTCTGTGGCTTCCCATCATTTCCTTGGGAACTCAAAAGGGAGGCAGCACCCAGGTGGGTTCTGGTAGGCTTTGAGCAGAGGGGATGGTTCCTGCCCTACCCTGGCTCTCAGGACCACGTCCATCTCACACTGCCCCAGGTGCTGCTGACCCTTATTCTGCTGCCCAAGCCTTGTCCCAGAACTGCTACTTATCCCCGCCAGTCCCAGCCTGTATTGTCATGAGGGGTTATTTACACACATATATATTATTTTAAATTAAATATTAATTTTAATTAAATATTTCATTTATAAGAAGCATAACTGTTTCCTCTTATTTTGCAGTTGAGTATGTGAGCAAAATAGTTTTGCCTTCCTTAAAATACTTCAGCCACATTTACCTACGTTTTTTATGAAAAATAGACATTCTTCTAACATACTTCCACATAACTCCAAATCACCCCAGGAATACAGAGACCTCTGACTGAATTTTCAAAGGCAACCCACCTCAAGTGCAAGTCTTCTTGGCACACTCTCTGAGGAATTTCATAAAGCACCTCTGTTTTTCCTGACTTCAGCAATACACCAATGTTTCACTTGTACAGATCTCAACAAGACAGATGAGCACAACCTCTCAAGAAAACAACGTAGTCTTTTAGCAAACGTATGTCTTTGAGAACCACCTTAATTTTTCTTTTTCTTTTAAGTGCCCCTATGGTAAGAAATTTCAGAGAATTTAACAACATATGCCATGCCCACTTCGAGGGAGTTCTCCTCCTGTGTTAGATAACTCTCTTTTCTGAATTGCAACCTGCCTGGGAAACCTCATTGCTTCTGCTGCCATGTGCTAAGTAAGCTCATCCAAAACAGCTTTAAATAAAAAAGCTGTGAAACTTTTATTTCTTGCCAGTCAGCAAAAGCAGCACCTGGAAAGTGACATTAACATCCCACCACATATGCACACATATGCACACACATACACATATTGGTTCATAATAATGAGGCTGAACAACTGTGAACACTTACAGTAACTGTAAAGCAGAAAAACTGCATGCACAGTATTGCTCTGCACACAAGAACCCCCAACTTTCGCTTATAGTAGACACATCTAGAACTACCAGCTTTAAGAGCACTCAAAACATGTTAAACTTTTCTCCCCTTCCAACTCACATCTTATTCAAAGCTAAAATACACTCCTGAGCAAAAAGCACCATTCAGTAATCTTCAGTGCAGACAAGTCCAGATCTCATAAATACTTCAGGGCCCAGGAGATGGGGAGCACTCAGATTAGAAAAGGAACAGATCCTTCTCACCACCTAACACTGAAGTTCTGCCTGCACAAGAAATAGAAGCAATACATGGATGGAAGCCATTCATCTGCTGCCAGAAGAAGGCTACCAGATATTATGGGCCAAACAGAAGACATTAACCAAAAGCAGTAGAGAAAAATCCTGACAAGGAACCACAGGCAACCTCTGCAGTGAAGTGCAACAATTAGACACACAAGACCAAAAACACGTTAAAAAATAGATCACAAATCCCAGATCATAATTGGTTGAGGAAATAAAACTGACTATTGTCACCACCAAAATGATTAAGCTTCCTAAGAAAAAGTACTATTAACAGCTAAACTAAGGAAATATGGGGTTCTCTTTCGCTCTGGCGTTATTTTCTGACAGGTCACTGCTGGGTTTATTCCTGGGTGTCAGGTATTGCATTTTTAAGTAGCAGACAGATAACCTAAAACTTTGAATGCTGGAATTGTTACTCTGGTATTCTAGTTATACAAATAATATCAATTTTCGAAGGAGAACGAAAAATTAAAATTGTACCTAAGTAATGTCAGAGTATCACAGCATTTAAAATCAATATTACAATGTGAAACTAGCACCAATCTCTGTTAGAGTACCACTATGAGAAGTGAATCTATACTAAATCTAAGCTCATGGTTGTTTGTAATTTACCTTTTTTTCTCCTCTGTGTGTCCCAGAGAATACAGTGGAAAATGCTGACTCCCCAGTGATGAATTCTGAATTCAAATTATGTCATCCTTACACTAGTGACATTTTATAACAATGAAGACTATATTTTTCTCTCTATTTAAACAGAGGGATTAGATATAACCTACCAAAAGGAAAAAAGAAAAGATCATCCCAGGAAGTCCAATACCCTTTCCATCCCTTTAAGAGTCATTAATAGTGCAATACAGAATAAACATAGACAGAATTAAATTATATGATCCAGTGAACTGCAGGGCATGGCTACCTTCAGAGTGAATAAAAAGGCCTCAAGCCTCATTTACACAATAAGAACACATATGTCCAAAAACCCCTTGGATTTTCCTCCTCTGGCTACACATAAAGGCTTGATCCAACCTTTCTAGCTGTAACAGTCTTAATCAGAGGCATCTTGGCCAGCGTTGCACAGTCTTGAAACAACTATCTTGGATACAAGCGAGACAGATGAGTCATTGAGACACCCCTCAACTTTCCCTCCTCAAAATACCAATTTTGTTACAGGAAGCAAAGTTTTCAAGCGAGTTAAACTCTAGCTTTTTGAATTCTTTTATGCAATCAATCCACAGGTTTGGTGGATTTGTTAGGCATACAGAAATGTTTGTATGGTGTTGAGACCACTTCAAGAAAAGATGAAGGGTTTGCTAGAATGAGATAGGCTGCTTTTCAGCAAATATGCGGCTTTAAGGAATACCAAGCTAAACAAAAGACAGTGAAGTCCAGCTACTTAGTGTGTCAGCCTCATCAGCTTCTTTCAGCTGAGACAAGTGAGTCACAGAACACTGTTTTAACTCCTGGAAATGGTACAGAAATAGTGCTGAAACCGTAATAACTTCTGTCACACAATCAGTAAACACGTGTTCTGAGAGACTCATTATTACCTGAGAATTTCAAGCTAAGGATATTCCCTCATGAAAAGCAATCGTGGTTCAGACAGCATAGAACCAGAAGATCTGATTGTCCTTTAATTCATTTTACTTCATGAGTTTCAAAGGAGCTATACCTGACTTAAGCTGAAAAATAGGGATAGATACGATCCAGAACTTGCTTGCCTTTGATGTATTTAAAAATGTACCACTGCCTGGCAACTGCAACACGTAGTTACCAAAAACACTGGATTATACAATCCTTCCCAACCCCAACCCTCCACCCTATCTTTATACCAGGAAAGGGAAACACCTCAAAATAGACAACTATTATTTCAATTTTTGTTTTTATTAGACTTACACTTTATTATGTGGTTTTTTGACAATGACTTTTTCAAGGCTTTCTCTGAGAAAGTAATTGTCAAAGACAATATGTAAAATGTGGAGGTATTATTCAGAGTGGGGAAGTATGAGCCAGACAGAGAAATGAGGTAACTAAAATTCCCAAGTATTTGGTTGTGAACATGCAAGTTCCTTTCCATTCAATTCTTGCCAGCCAAAACAACTGAGCTAATACTTTCTACCATATAATAGACTTCTTTTCAAGGACCTGATACATATCTGGACTGCATTATTGAGAAGGGGGTTTTAAGTACTAGCTAGTTTGTCTCTTATTACTTATTTCTGAGTGAGAGCAAGACATCAGGTATCTGCTTCCATTCACAGAAATCAGGTAAGCAAGAATATTTAAGGGCTGCAGGCTAGCAAAAACTCATGAACAAACAGTGAAATCCCACTAACAAAGGTATTTCATTTAAAGGTTATAGTCACAACTGAAGTTACAAAAAAAAGAAAAAAAAAAAGAAGAAACCAAACCTTAGTGGTTTCAAACCGCAATATTCCTGGAATTAAATGCTACTTCAACAGATTCAGTCTTGTAGGTATATAGCAGGGGAAAAAAAAACCTCACAAGAAACAAGAACTATGGCACAAAATAACAGATGCAAAGGAGGAGGAAGTAGGAACGCATAGTGTAGGTTACAGGAGATTAACTTTTCTCTCCTCCCTACATGGACAGCCTTCTCTTCTACTCTATTTTCTGTTACCATTTTAGCCCACATAATAAGCCCAATCTCATCTCTAACCATCAAATTCTACTAACACTTGCAGATCATTTTACTACTTCTATTTCAAGGAAAAGCTGCTGATTCAGTCTACATTAAAAAAAGAAAATCAAAGCTACACAGTCCAGCTCACAAGTTTCCAAAGGCTGGAAGGAAATTTGATCTGCCACTTGTATTTTTGCACAGATTGGTAGCTGTGTTACAGTGCCCTACTGCACAGATAGCCCCACAGCCATCTCCAAAACCATATGGGAAAATGTCGTACATTTACTTCCAAGCATAGTCCTGAGTGATGAGGTAAAAAACTCTCAAGCACATCTTCCACTGTTACAACCTTTCTGAAATGCTGCGGCCACTAGTCAGCACTAAAGCAGACACACCACGAGCAGATGCACACTTGAGATTTTCATTAGCAGGAAGCCTGTGTGGCTAGACCAGCACCTACCTGAATTTGGCTGGCCTCACCAGACATGTCTGCCTGCTCCCGTCTTCCCAAACAAATTTTTTTCCTAGCTCGTAACACTAGCAATTTCTGTGCCTTCCATGAGCTTCAAAGCAAGATACAGCCTGTGCTACACCCCAGAGCTGATGAGAGAAGGGTTACTCATTCAAACAGGGAGGACTTCAGCATCACTCATTTCTCTGAACTGAGGAAGATCTTGACTGAGACCTACTTTTTCAGCACAAGCCTGTTACTGGAAATAGCTGCTCCAAGGCGACTGCACATGAAATCTGCTCCCCAGACATAATTAAACGCTAATGAAGGCTGGCATTTCTCCGCATCTGTAGCTCACAACAGAACTTGAGGAGTATTAGCAATTGCACTGTACACAGCTCAGGGTACTCAGATGTGCAGCTCGTTCAGAAATTACAGTCTGAGCAGGGAAATGGAAATGATGCCTGGTTGCAGTCACTGGGGTCCCATCAGGTTAAGGAAAAAAAAAAAATCTGTTGATGCTAATCAAGTTAACTAGATCACACACACTACTGCCAGATCATGCAAATCAAAAGCAGATGCATACTGTAAAAGCCACAAAGCTTCCCATATGCTTGCCAGTCTCTACCTGCTAAGGAAACAAAGACCAGAATACAGCTACACAGGAGGGAGCTTGAAAGAAAACAAAGAAAATTGAGGATAGTCACCCAAGCACACTTTTCACATCTCTACGCAGTATTTATAGCTAGAACCTCCACACAGACCAGTCCCAGTCAAGCCATACAGACAACAGGTAAAATGACAGTGTAACAGCATTTAAAGCCATAAGGAAAAAAGTACATAAATTTAAAATTTTCTAAAAACACATAATGTGGCAGTTGCCTAGTTTTAAAAACTATTTATATCCTGCCCCACAGTGCTTTTGTCTACCTTCCAAAGAGAAACAACACCCAAAAGAATTCAGACGGCTCACATTTCAGTACATTATTTTTTCTTCTCTTTTTACATAGCAATACTTAGATTTTAGTAGAAGTGTATATTCCATTTAAAATATTTTATTATGCATTCTTAACATTATAAAATCCTTTTATATTATTAAGACATCCAACCGGTGGAATTACAGTAGAAAAAAGTGGCAGCTAAAAAGGGTGATTCTAAGGTAAATTGTATTTAATGTGACTAAAATTAAAGGAAGAACAGAACAATCCTGAATTGTTTCAACACTTGAAGCACTTACTTAGTTATTCATTGGTTAGTATTTTTCTCCTTTTTGACTGCAGACAGTCTGACTGTCAATAGCTCTTTTCACTTATCCTCGGAAGTTGTTATTAAGGCAATGTATTTCAAAGGCACCCATAACCCTTTCTCTACAGGAAACACAAGCCCTAATTATTTTGCTTTATTTTATTTTATAAAGAGAAGATAAGGTATCTCTTAAATGTTCCATTAAACCTAGGTAAGGGAGATCCTATAATTCCAGGGAATGGTATATTTCAAATTACTCTGTTGGGGTTTTTTAAAATTCCTTTTCAAGGAAGGATCATTCCTCCTACAACAGAATGTCTTTCTTGTCTGAAAGCCAAGCTTAACTGGTATTCTAGGCTCTACTCTTTGGTGGTATTTAGCTCAAATTAAAATCCATGCCCTGGTTATCCATCAGGCAAAGGAACAGTTTGACCTCTCTTCAAATACCTGAGCTTTACATAAGTGACACTGTAAGAATGCGCATGCTGATTTCCCTTTTCTTTGCTATACTACAGCATCCTTTCACTTTTAATTTCTTAAATTCAAGACAAAAAGTACTGAGGATGAGATCTCTCTCATGGAAACATGCTTTAAAATGAAGGTAGGAAGACACTGAAGTAATTTTTGATGCCCAAAGGATAGGCTGGAAATAAATCCCCATAGACCGATGGCTATAGAGCGGGTATTTGTTTATTGCAGCGCTGGTGGTGAGGGGGATTTTTCCTCCTAACTCACCCGCCTTTGTCTAGTGCTGTAGTATATTTATACAGTAAATTTTCCTTAATGTTGCTATGTCATTACAGCATCATCACATACTTACCAGAACTAATTTACATAGCATAATCTCAAGGTTATTAGATAATTCTTTGCACTGCGCTTGCACTTCCCCAGTCCGGGGGTCTTCGGGGGTCTTTGATGAAGGCTTCTGAAGTCTTCTTCACACTTGAACTTTTCAACTTTGTCTTCAGGGCATGTGCAGTTATGATGCCCTTTGGTCCATCTGGTCTTAACTGGCCTAAATTCTTCATTTTGTGGCTAATTGGCTTTGCACTTGCCAATTTCTCATTAGTACTACACTTACCTACTTCTAAAACTATACATCTGGTAAGTTTGGTTTTATTCTTCTCTCTTTTTGTCTACTCCGCATTTAGCAACTAGTTACTATGTACTAGCCATTACATTGTATAAAAAAAAGTTATTAATATCAGGTCATATGGGTATCAAAAGTTATGATTCAGGTTATATAAGTATCAGGTTACATAGGTATAGAAGTTATGATTCAGGCTACATAAGTAAAAGCTATGATTCAGGCTATATAAGTATAGAAGGCCATGCTTCAGCTTAAATTGATATTCTTCAGGTTATATTGATAAAAAGTCATGATTTAGATTATATTGATATTATGTTACATAGATATCCTATAACCCAAGCTATATAAGTAGTTTGTATCTTCGACCTAAGTTATACAGACATCACTTTAAACATGGAAGTAGATCTTAAAAGCAATGAAAATAAAAAAGAACTATGTATTTCTCATACCTTTGTAGGTTGCTACAGGATTATTTTAAGATTACCAGTTTACTACAGAATTCAACACTGTGCTTCAAATCAGTCAGGCAGGTAGCTGCTGTCAGTATTAAGTTACATGAACTTCTGTGGGCAAGTAAACTTTTAGCTCTACAGAAGTTGTAAACCCCATGATGATCAGTAAATTCAGCCTCCTAAAAGCACAAACCATTACGATCCCCTAAGTTCTTGCTTGCTTGAACTGCAGCATACACCATTTAGAAAGGCCTGCAATTTTCAAAGTTTGTCAGCCCACAATCCAGTCCATTATCCTACAGGGCACTTACATCAAGCTACCATGCTACAAGTATTAGACATCACTTTTGAAAATATTAATACAACATACTCTTCCTTACAGTCTTCTGAAACTCTGCCATAAGGGTTACTAAAAACTAAGAGTCCAAAATGCTCTTCTGCCACACACTTCTAAACACGTTAAATTAGTCACCTGAATAGAACAACCTTTATGTACAAATGCACTTGGTCAACAGTAGGAATTTTACACAACCAAGTCTCATGACTTTCGAAAGTTCAGGCCAGTTTTCAAACTGCTGACAGTTACTTGTGCAGATCCTGAGCTCAAATACACATCATCCAAACTCTGGAACTGAAAGTGAGTCACTATAAGCTGAATGTTTCAAAAAATTGATTAAAGCCATGATAAATTAAAAATTAGTCCTGGGAAAACAATTATGGTTCTTTCAGGCCTATGACCAGGGGTTTGGCTTTTCTGAAAGTCTCTGAACTTCTCTCATCAATTCTAGGGGAAAAAAAGTCTGAAAAAAAGGAAACAGGAAAGTGTGGAGCATGCAAAAAAAAAATCTGCAGTTTGCAAGAGTGAATAGATTATCAGAGACAGTTTCTCAGAGTGGGTTTACATATATGTTTTAGCTTAGACCTGAAGTACACTTTTGAAGGCAATTTCTGATGGCCCCCACAGACTGCACTTCAGTACCTGCTGTGGAGTAGACTGGGAGATCACATAACAGATTTCTTCCAACCAGCCATCAGTTGGCAGAAGAGAGGTTTTGAGCTAAGAAATGCACATGAATAGCTGCGAAATAGATAAACCTAACGTAACAGCAAAACCCTAACAGAAAAAGAAATCACTGTAGCAACAGAAAAACTGATACATTATTGGACAAAACCCAAACACAGAATATCCCTTTCCTCCCTGAAGGTTCAAATAAAACACAACCCAAACCAAACCAAACAAACAGAAAAAAACCCAAACCCCAAGAAGAAGCCCTAAAACCACCCGAATAATTCTTTGTACTACGTT
Organism: Corvus kubaryi; assembly: GCF_017639235.1. Classification (NCBI taxonomy): domain Eukaryota; kingdom Metazoa; phylum Chordata; class Aves; order Passeriformes; family Corvidae; genus Corvus; species Corvus kubaryi. The sequence goes on from NW_024582075.1 coordinate 4,592,610, forward strand.
ACTTAATTCTACATGGTTCCAGAATCAAAATAACAATCATAGTTCAGCTAACAAAGCAAGTTGAGAAGCCAAATACAGATTTATTTTACAGCTTATAGGAGTAACAGCATGCAAACAAATATTTAGAGGGCTCATCCAGGAAACGTGAATATAACACCGAAAATAAAATGAAGAAAAATCAGCAAATGGAGATGTTCAAGTCAAGGTGCAACAAAGAAGAGTCAACAAGCTCAAAATCAATAATCCATACATACTGCAAAGAACTAAACCACCAAAAAAAATTAAAGGAAAATAAGCAAGTGAGAGTTTGTTGGTACCCCACAACAGCAGTACAACAGCACCTGAGTGACTACAAAACAGAGCAGCCAAAGGCTGCCAAGCAGCAATGACATCTCCCTTGGCTCCCAGCCATGGCAAGTGCAGCCAAGTTCCATCCCCACACATTTCCCATGTCCCAAAGAGGCTGGCCTCTGTACCATCACGGTCCAGGTTTTCCTCACCTCAGACTCATTTCTGCATAATAGAAAATGCAGCTGTGGCTCTAACTCTTTGCAATCTCTTTTGCCTGAAGGAATCTGAACTCCTCAAAATAATAGACTTAAAGAAATATGGAAACAAACTGTTTCTGTTCCCACCCGCCCCCTCCCCACAAATAACTCCTTTGGTCATATGCCCGGGCAATTCCTCCTATGGATGTACATATATGGGGGAAGATGGGTCCCTTCCATGAGAGCTCAGCCGGCAGCGGGAACAGCAGAAGTCCATGTCTGGACCAAGACTTGCAGCACCAGCTGGTGCTGGGGCTTTGCCAACCACAGACCTAAGCACTCGGATGACAGTATCAAAGGACCATCTGCAAGCACATTAGCTTCCCTGGATTTCCTACCAAGGTGGGGGACTTGTTTAATTTTTCTCAAAAAATGACACTTTTTACTGTTTTGGTCCCAAAGCCTGCATTTCTCCTGTCACCTCACAAAAAGACCCTGCCCAGAGTCACAGGCAGTCATACTGGTCTCTTTTGCAAAACCCCAAAACCCCCCACTCCGCATCCCCTAAGCAAACCCAAGGCTACCCGGAGCTCTTCAGCTGCATGCTGCCATAACTGATTCTAGGCTCCAAGCTTCCCAGTGCAAACATTTGCCAAATATGAGTCATAATTTAAGAAGAAACTACCTCACTTTTCCCTCCTGAGCTGCAGCTGCTCTATCTGGGGTGCAGGGCTGGGGTGGAGTGCAGTGCCCTCCCCCAGTAAAGAGGAGGTGGAAGAGTCAGAAATGAAGGAGTAAAGTTGAGCATGGAAAAAGGTGAGGGGGGAGAGCAAGGAGAGTCATTTTACGTTTTGTCCTTGCTTCTCACCATGCAACTCTATTTTAACTGGCAATAAATTAATTTTCCCCAAATCAAATCTACTTTGACCATGACAGCAACTGGAAATCTCCCTCTTTGTTTCAATAAAGCCTTTCCATCTTATTTTCTCACCAGTATCTTGTTGAAGAGAGGGAGTGAGAGAGAGGTAGAGGGATGGCAGCCAGTCAAGGTCAATCCACCACAAGCTCACTGAAAGAAAAGAATTATAATGAAAATAATACTGACATATATTCAACTCTCTTTAATTTAATGCAAATATGGGAAAAACTGACTTCACATGAGTAGATAGAAAGATTTACCCTGGGAGAGTTTGCAGCCATCTTTTCTCCCTTTGCCTCCTGGGCAGCGTCACACTGGGTGAGAGAGCTGGCACCATTTTCCCTTTGTCTCCCTGTGGCAGGTGCCATCTAGAAGGGGCATTGCCACCATTTTGGGTTTCTCTTTGCTCTGGGGGAGTTTGTGAGATTTAGCAATTCTGTATCCTGTGATTATTTACTGTTATTTTTTTGCCTGTTGCAGTTTTGCTTGTTAATAAACTGTTATCTTTTGACTCCCATCAATCTACTCATATTTCTCCTTATTGGTAGACAGGGATTGTTTGAAACTAAGGGAGATAACTCATTTTAGAGTGTCCACCTCTTTAAATTTTCTTAAATCAAGACAGACAGACATGTTCCTGGTCTTCTTCTCAATCCTCCAACTGTCATAGCACTGAAAGCCCATTTTACAGACCACTCTGCAGCAGTAAATCAAAAAACCCTCTGAAATCATGTTGCCTGGCTTACTATATGACAACAACATCCATGATTTAAATCCCCAAAATTCTTATATACACACTTGTCTATTTCACTAAGTGTTCTCTTAAATAAAATGTAAATGGAGAACCCTTTGCTTATACTTTTGTAGACTTTCAGCTGTAAAGACAATTTCTGTCACAAGACACTCACCCATTACAAGTGACACCTTTCTACCCAATGTACAGCTATGAAACAGGCAAAACCATTGTGCCTTCAATAAATAATATATTAAAAAATAGCATAGACAAGCCACCATAAAATCTCGTGGTTCTTGAAAGTTTTGTGATCACAGCTATGTAGGATACTTTGCCTTTTTTTAAAAAAAAGTTTCAGTGGATTTTTTTGATGCAGCAGAACACAAATACCATGACCTTTACTACTCCCAAAATCTTTTAGAGCTGCTCTACGGTACTTGTTACCTTCAGCTGCCTTGGAAGACAAGGTGTTTGTTACCTTTAAAAAATTATAAAACGAAGTCCAATTCTACCTTAATAGAATTACAAAGAAGTCCAAAGTCAGAATTAACTTTCAGAATTCAAAATCAAATAATTTTGAGCCCACACTTACTTTATCCTTTCCTTCTATGAGATTTGCAATGTTTCATATTAGATAAGGAAACTGCTGAACTGCAGGCTTTACACTGTGCTAAAAATAGACATCATCAGCACTACAGATAATACAATACTTACTACCAATAATATATAATAATTACCTTATTATAGCAATTGTTATATTGTTATTACAATATTAATCCTTATATATTATTAATTTTATTTAATATACATTTATATAATACAAAGAATATAATAAAGTAACACTACTTTTTACTGATAGGATTTTTCAAAAACAGACTGTATTACTGAGAATACCTGGCTGCATCACTGATAATATTACAGATATTATTTCTGTCCCAAGAGGATAACACTGGTAAAACTAACAACTTACATTGACGTTAATGTACTGACTACTGAGTAAAAAGTTTCTTGACATCCTCTGGAGGTAGGCAGAGAATTCCACGTAAGACCAAAATCCCACCTTTAGTTCAGGTTTTCTTGTAAGAACATCACACTATAAAAAATCCTAAGCTGATGTCCATATCTGATGAATTATTCAACAATTTCTCCGTTAAACTAAAAAATGTATTGTATCTGACTTCTGTTGTAAAAATACCTTTTTTTTTTTACAAACCAGTTTAGAGTTTGAAAAGGCCAACAAGTTTATTAAGAATTATTTCCATGTAAGTTGTTAGGTTATGCTTGGTGTCCTTTTATTAACAGGATAAAGAATCACTGGTGCGACTTGCAAATCATTGATATATTCATGCAACTGGAGAAACAATCTCCTTGACTAAAACCCACAGACTTGTTCTTATTCCAGTATGTGGTATCTGGTGCACTAAGGTTAAGTCACTGTATTAAATTTTCCGAAATAAGTGTTACCCAGTTTGCAAGAGGAAATCAGCTTCTCCTTCAAATCCATTCCTAAACAGTTCAATGATTCTGCATTTCTTTAAACAAGAGGAAATTATTTTGTGACTATGAATTAATTCAGAAAAAAGAAAATCAAATAACAAAATCAACCAACCAAAGCACTTCCCAAAAGCTTCTGTTGGTGAAAAATAGTTTCTAGTACACCTCAGAGTAGCATGTCAGTAATCCTTGCTTGAAACAGGCTGACAGACCCAGGCATGTGATTCTCTCTGCAAATATATCATTACAGAAATGTGTCTCAAGTCTCTGCAATCCAAGCAGGTGGACAAAAAAACCCCAAACCACCACAGTAATCACCCAATTAGATCCACATCTATGAAAACCTTTTGGCCCTATACTTGCATGCTAGTGATTTGCAGATTTCACAGAATCTAGCTTTTCTTGCTTATTAAAAAATTGACAGGCATCCGTACAGCCAGAAAACCAAGAGTTCCAGCTCTACATCTTTCACCGAGATATCACATTATTTCCTAGCAAATTGAACAAAAAGACTTGTGTAAGAAATGGATGATATGTAAAGGAAATAGTGAGTAAGAAGTGAACGTAGAGTACACAGCCTCTCACACTGAGGCCCTAGTAAGGATCCATGACAGGCCACAGAGAAAGTGTGAAAAACAGGGTACCCTGCTGCTCTGGCACACACTCCAGCACAGACGGTAAGAACCCCATCACGAGGAATTGGATCTAGGTAGAGAGCTAAAAGAGAAAAATTCTGTGCAGGAATTGAAAAATGTAAACTAAATCCAAGCACTCTAAGATGGCAATAAAGCATGAATTTCGGGCTGCCCAGCCACCCACACTGAAGCAATCCTGTTGATAATACTGCATAAGGTTTATGTTGCCCATAGAACAACATGAATTATGAAATCTGAGTATGGATGTAGCAAAACTGGGACCAATGACAAAAAGGCAATTATGAGGGGGCTGTTTTCTTGTGAAAAGTTTTGGCAGAGACAAGGAGGTACAAGGTCAATGAAAAGCTCAGTCCAAACTCAGAAAAAAACAAGAGACTAATGTAGCAAATAAAGAATAAAATGCCAAATCAAGGGGAGGAAAAGGAGGGCAGGTCTTCCATTGCTAAGTGCGTGCATGCCTCTAGATGGTAGTCATGCAGACATGTGAATTCAAGTCCACAAGGAGGATGTGTAAGAAACCCCTTCGGATGACATGCTGGACTCTCAATCAGGTTTTTGTTCTTAACATTGTTCCAATTTTCTTTTTTTTTTTGGGCAGTGGGAGGAGGAGGGCACCTGTGGAGACAAGAAATGGATTTACACCTCAGTACCTAGAAAACTGTAATTTAGTAGTAATCACATATGTGATTCCTCAGAATCTGCATCTGTATCCTATTTGATTGCATAGGTTATAGATTATTTTGCATAGACTGTTTGGCTGCTCTACCTGTTTAGTCTTTGAGTCTTCATCAATAAACATCTTAATAGCTTGCTCCAGCTAAGTCTCAAGTCTCCCTTCTACAGACAAGAGTATCAAATCTTGGCAGTAACAGAAAAGTATTCACATAGCAATTTTTTCTGATGTTCTCCTAGTATGTATGAGTGAGGTACTGTGATAAAATCTGAGAGTCAAAAAGCAGCAGCAGGCTCACCTTCCTCAGACTGCCTGATCCAGCATGATCTCTTTTCCTCTAAAAATGTAGTATTAAACCAAACAAACCTGATATGCTAACAGTGCACTGTTCTCCTACCAAGCTAAATCAAAAGCTGGTTGACTTATATTACTATGGGTTAAAAAATTATTAAGTAAAAAACATACTAATAAATAGGGAGCAATGTAAGAATCCAATTTTCTCCAGTAAGACTAACAAAGAAATAGGTAGCTGCAATGCTTAAGAGATTTCTATCATAAAGTTTGTGCCACTGCTTCAAGTTTGTAGAGTTTTGATTATTTTTGTACTGAGGCAGAAAGAGATGCTTCAAGAACATAGACAGCAGTCAGAAATTCTTGATTTCTATCTAATTCCTTCCTTCCTGACAGTGTGCAAGTCACAGAAAAATCTCTCCTTTGAGAGATTTTTGACTCAAAAGAACATGACTCAAAAACTTACCAGGCTACTAGACTGCAGTGAAAATTAATCAGTGCTTATTTATAGTGAACTCTGAAAATGAAAAGGACAATTTGAATCAGCAAGGAATTCTAAAACAACACAGAACAGGCAGCATGAAATACAGTGGGAAGAGGAAGAGACAATTTTTTTTGAAATGCAGTTTCTACAAGCATAGGGAACAATTACCCTCTATTTCCTTCATGTATTTTATTTTTGTGGCAGGGACAAAAATAAACTTAAAACAAGGTCAGTCTTCTTAAAACACTGAGTTTATAAATACAGAAACTATGTCATCCTGAACCAAATCTCCTGAAGGTAATTATCTGGGAGAATTTATGAGATATGTGTACTTAGTACATAAATGCACACGACAGCAGTAATTAAATTAAACACATCTCTCAAACATGTTAATTAAATGTGATGTGGATTTTTCATTTCAAGTTAAATCAGGCATACTGCAGCAGACTGAGATTTAAGTACCCATAAATACAGATTATGAATTTAACTACAAAATGTATTACCAAATTCTCTCCACACCCTAAGGGAAATGCAGGAAGCTAGGATTAGAATTAATTTATTGTCTTTAAATCAAACTGGGTAGCACTTGAAATAAGGTATGCTTATAAGAGACTGAAGAGATGTCACAAACGGAGTGAGTTGAGTTACTCTTTCTGATGCAAGATCGTAATGTCCCCCAAGTATTAAGCAGCTGGTGGCAAACTGAGCAGTGCACGTCTTTGTTTGAAATTGATGTTAATTTTTTCAGCAAAAGTACAGAAATTCTCAGTTTGTACATTTAGGACTACTTGGGCAGTTGTATTTGCTGCAGTCTTGCTGAAGCAAATGGGCATCAGAAAGAGGTCATGTTCCTTGTGAATGTTTCTACACATTACAGGAAGCACATCTAACGGCAGAGATCAATCCAGCAGTTTCACAGCACAGCTGCTCCGCTCACCGCAGGGCAGATCCAGATTCTTTTGAGAAGGATCACAAACCAAAACACAGACTGATACCTTTAATCCATGCATGCTGCTTATCTAATCTTGGAACGACCCTGCAAGGAAAATTGGCAGTGGATTCAACAGGAACTCCAGGAATGGCCACAGGCTTTGTCATCTGCTACAAAATATTTAATATCCTAGTTCTTTTTCCCTCAAAAAAATGCTTGAAAAATTTACTTGAAAGTGGCAAATCCTTCTTCTTTTAGAATTCAATAATGGCATTTTATTAAGTCCACTCATCTCAGCAGAGTGGGATACCAATAAGAAAGGCTGAAAAACTTCCAAACATAAGTTTTGCATAAACAGTGCCATCTTGCAACTCATTAAAAAAGACTATGCAGTTTTTGAGACATAGGATTGAAAAAACCCCTACCATCTCACAGACACCAGCCTCAAAATAATGGCTAAATTCAACTTTGTTGAATTTTACCAGGGATTACAGTTATCTGCTGTAAGCAACTTATTTTCTTATTCCATAGACAGTTGGGGAGGCAAGCTTCCAGGAGAGTTTGCTCCTGGAAAAAAGGATCAGATCTTTCCCTCTGAACAGCAATCCCAGAAATCAGCCCCAGCTCCTCAGCTAGCCATGCAATCCCAAGGGATTGACCTTTGGTGGAACTGTAACAGGCAGCATACCACTTGGCTTCCTGAAACACATAGTGCTATTTCATAAGGCAAACTTGCGTACTGTCCCCAGAGATGGCACATAACTATCCAAGGTACAAACAACAGCCTGTCATGCACACACCTGCTTTTTCAGTAGACAGCCCCAGATCTGAATGCACACAGAGATATGAAAGGCAGCTTATATTTTAACTATTAAGGATCAAAAGCTGCTGTCACACTGGCAGGTAGCATGACCACAGTGCATAGACAAGCATGTCGTATGGAAAAGTCCATCCATTTCACACTTCTCAAATGCTGCTGAGTGACAAAACACTTTGATCTACAAACTCCCCAGTGACATCAGCCATGCAAGCGGACCTCCACATATGCACAGAGGGATCTGCTCTTGTAGTCCTTCCTTTGATCCAAGAGTCCAATAAGCCATGAACCTTACATTGCACAGCATCTAGCTCTACAAACATACTGGCAAAAACAAGCTGGGGTTTTTTCAGCTAATTTTAAATACACTGTCACAACATACTTTTCACAGAGACTCAAAAGGTACTTTAATACCAGGGGTTTAGTCTGAAATACCTTCAGTGTGAAGCAGCTTAAATACAGCACTGTGAAAAATGCTACCAAAGTTCCTTGTTTTCTCCTCCTTGGCTCTCACATCAGAAATGCACTGAGGACTGTTTTTCTGAATGCAATGTTTTACCATTCTGTTCTGTATTTTATGTACAAATTCAGCATTGAGTGCAAAACCCCAAAGGATCAAAACTGAAATTTCAGATAAAGGTTACGAAGCATGAAGAGAAGTACAGAATTTGCAGAAGAATTAATGAAACATGAAAACCTATAAGGACCCATAAGGGCAGGATCATCACGGTAAAGATACAACTTATGAGGAATGAAATACCTACCTGCATAGATTTCATTATTTTGGCTTGTTTTCTGTATATTTTTAAGTACCTCTGATGCCGTCTAGACTAGCACATCTTGAAATTTACTGTTGAAGAACTAGGTATCAGTTTTAAATGCTGTAAACACATCTTCATGGACAACAAGGGCAGAGAATACACTCTCGGCATGTTAGTCAAAGGGAAATAGCTACATATATTCAGTACTGAAGGCTCTATCAGTCTGTGTAACCCAAGACTTGAACAAGAAAAATTCCTGATTGCTTATTTTTAGCACTTGTTTACTTTGTGCTATTTAACATATTATTGTTTGCTTTTGTACTCTAAAAGAAACAATTCCAATTTGAAACCTTTCATAAATTTAACTATTCTGTTCCATCTGAAAGCCCTAGAGACATTATACCACACCAGGCAGCCAGATGTGCCAAGGTACAATCTGTATGGAAATCCAACAAACAAAAATGCTGAGATAGACTGGTTACATTAGCCATTTGTTTATACTGAGACCCCCTGTAATATTACAGAGAGGCATAGTGTAAGAACCAGAGCAGAATGGATTTGTGTAAAATATTAGTACCCAACATGTGGCAGTTTACTCTCCCTGCATAAGCAATTTCCATTTTTGCTCTCTCAGGCACACCATGCTATTTGTGACATGAATCAAATTATATTGCTATTCTCAATTACTAAGATGTAGGACAGTATTTTGCACCAAACCAATCTCCTTCAAATTTCTTCACTTCCTCTGGGAATTATGTTGGACATTATCCCTAATGCAGAACTACTCAGTAAGCAGAAAGAGAGAGCAGAGCTCATCTTAGAGACAAACACTCAAGAAAACTGAGCAACAGCAACATCAGCCTGCAGAGCTGATTACTGAAGGCTTGAGCTGTGGCTTTGATTTTATTAATTTGCAAACATCTACTCTCCTTTTTAATTGCATCACAAAACTTGCATTCAAAGGAAACAAGGAAACTGGCAGGAAAGAATTCATAATCTGAGCTCACAGTGTAAACGTCTTCTAATCCAATTCATACTCCATCATAAGTCAAAGCTTCTCAGACTATCAACCACACAGAATGTATGTCAGGTGAAAATACTTAACATGCATAGGCAAGTGTAGAGGCTTCAGCTTCTGATAAAGAGAGGACCAGCTGATCTGAGCTCTCTGGGATTTCACATCTACTTGAAAAGCAAGAAAGCCAGACTCCTTTAACTCCACCTACATTATCTGTGTAGAGTGTGCTCAGATGTGTTACAATTATTAACTAATGTGGGAGACATCTAGCATTCAATATAAAATACAAAGTAATGTATTTAAACCACCAGTAAACAAGCAGCCATTACATTGTGTTTACAACTCTCCCTTAAAACCATGAACTGCAAACAGACCCCCTTTACAGACACCTGCTGGGTATGTTGTAATATTTCAGCTCATCATCTAAATTACATATTGGAAGTCACCTGTTACAATTCTGACAAAGCCATTGGTATTTTCTCAAGTAATGGTATATGACAAAGCCATTGGTATTTTCTACATGGTTCCTATTTTACCTGCTACAGACTACATATGAAATCTAATCAGTAAAAAGAGAAAAATAATGGATGGAGTAAAGAACTATAAAGTTGGTCATAAAACTGTATATATATGAGTATTATGATGGAGACACTTTTACTGTGAACACTTGGGATTACCACTTCATAAATTAAAACAATTCTATTGCTCAGACAACTCAAAAGAAACTCAAATCCCTATGTCTGGCTATTCTTTGCCTTCGAAACCATCTTCTATTAGTACTAAACCAAAATTAATTCTAACACCTCATGAAATCCTGATCAGACAAGAAACAGAACCATATAATCATAGAATATGCTGAATTAGAAGGCACCCATTAGAATCATAGGGTCCAACTCCTGGCCCTTCACAGGACACCCCAAGAATCACACTATGCACCTGAGAGCATTGTCCAAATGCTTCTTGAACTCCGAAAGGCTTGGTGCTTGTAGTGGTTTGGTCCAAAATACTCATTACTGTTTATCTTCTGCGAGATAAGAATTAGGAGAAACGCAAAGCAGGCACCAAACTTGAAAGAAATATAAAGAAGTTTATTAAGAGACCTAAAAGAAGGAAAAAAAATTATACCACCTTCAGAACTCTCCTCCTCCCCCCACCTTCCTACCTTCTCCCACTAACAACGTAAAAAGACAACCCTTAAGATGTTCAGTCTGTTTACCACTGCCATAATAACCTTGTTCAGTCCATTTAGAAAGAGAAGTCTCTTCTTGCTCGTGGTATGAAAACATTATCACAACAAGACAGCCAGCCGGGTTGGTTCTCTGCTCGCATCATGTGGGAGTCCCTTCCCCCCGACTTGCAGCTTTTCCCGCAACTGCTTTCGGGGGTCCACTCTTGGAAGTTTTTTGGGGTATAATTTTAAGGTTGAGCCATTCAGAAACAAAACCAGAGGCCCTTCTCCTTCCCTGGGAGCAAAGGGTCTTCCTCATCTTCATCGTTAGGACTATCTCTGGGAGCATCTCTAGGAACTGAGGTTTTCTCCTTTCCTGTTTGGAGCAAAAGTCCTCATCTGGTCCATCTCTCCCTGTCCAAACCTCTCACGAAATTACAGCTGCGTCAGCATCTGCCTATCTCAGCGCAGATGCTTTTCAGCTTTAAGCATCTCCTCTCTCTCTCTTCCCTCAGGTTTTCAGCTCTTCACAGCACTAAAAGGGTTAATTTCACCTCGGCCTTGCAGCTGTGTGCCTTATCGCTGTTGGTCACCTGGCCTCTGCCGGACATCAGTGCCGCTTTGCTGAAATCTTGGCCGCAGTGGAGGGGGGTGGGGGGGGCGGTTGCGAGCCGCTCTGGTTGCCCACAGCCCTGCTGGGGGGCTCATCCTGGAGCCGTGGCCCGGCCTGGCCTGGTCAGAGCAGGGCCTGGGCTGGGCCCACTGGGCCCCGCTCGGGGCCCACAGCCACCTGTCCCAGCACCAGAAACGAGAGAGAGCTTGGGGGAGGAGTTTGTCTATTCTTAAGTGTGGATCACAGAGGCGGTCACAACTCTAAGTGGCTTAAAGAATTGTCCATATTCAAACTGGCCAGCTGATAGGTTCTATCAGGTCCCAGAGGAAGCTGTAAGCACCCCTTAGCAAGGACATCCCTTCTGGGACTATGCTTGCTAACCTATGACAGTGCTGTGACACAGGGGAGCCTTTTCCAGCAGGGCAGAGCACAGCGGGACAACCTCCTCCCTTGCCCAGCTGGTGATGCTGTGCCTGATGCCCCCCAGCGTGCAGCTGGCCCTCACAATCTACAATGGGTCCAGAGCTACATTAGCAATGTTGGTCCAACACACACAACTGCCTGGTCAACTTGGCAACTGCCAAGTTCAGTTTGTGTTCTTTTCAGAGGAGAAAGTCAATACATTTTCCCATTGTCTCATCAGCAGTTTCATTAAAAATGAATGGTTTTATTTATCTTTGAGGTCTCTTCTTCCAAACTGTCTGGAACTAACCAGCAAGAATACTGCTTGAAGAACAAAAAAGGAAAGTAAGAAGCTTTACAATACCAAGTTTGGGAAGGGAAAAAAAAAAAAGAGGTGGCTCCGAGCGGATTTATTTTACCCCCCTGCCCACAAAACCAATCAACCTGCAGTTCTATGACAGCATACCAAAAACTCAGCAATCACTGAGTCTTATCTTGAGATACCATCTGACAGAACCATATCAATGTCTCTGGTCCCCGAAGTCAGCATCAGTGACACTGATGACATTTCTGACGTGTATTTATCCATGGTTACTTGGTCAGATTTGAGTGTTTCAATATTCTTACTGCCGGCAGTTTTCCCAAGCTCTCATCTGACTCCTCACCACTGCAGCACAAGCTGGTTAATTATATCCAGTCCTGCCAAACCAAGAACAGAGCGCCTGCTGCCTCTTTCTTCACTACAAGTATTTTCAGCACTGTGTGCACACCATCCCTTCTTTGGCCTAAACAATCCCCACTTAACAGTAGGGATTCCCTCTTCACTTAGTCTGTCCTCTAGAGACTTCCACTACCCTCCTTCAAACTGTGGTTTGCATACTATGTCTTACAGTTGAGGTTACAATGAATCTCAAAGGAAGCACAACATGGAATCCCCCCAGACTCTCCCCACCACCACTGAAACTAATAAATAAATAAATTTAGAGCAGGGACTTACCAGGAAACCTTCTACAAAGTGAAAAAAATTATTAAATTTAGAATTAAAATACCTATCACCAAATAAAAAAGTTGACTCAACTCATAGTAAGAGGATACCTTTGTAGCCCACTTTTACCAGGGGGAAAAAAAAAAATTAAAACATGTCAAAACAATAAATCATCAAAATAATCACAGTCTTTGAACAATTCTCTCTCAGGAAGTGAAATTAAAAATGTAAAAGTCAACAGAATAATAAAATCATATGTTGATAAAATAAAAGCCTGTCTTTATAATTCTTTAAAAAAGGAAAAAAGAGTAACTCACTACAATTAGATTCATTCTAACATTTTTAACCTGCTTTTAATGGAAATCTCTTGATTCAGTGGTGACAAAGAATACTTTGTCTGTCAATCATCTGTCAATTCAGATAATAATATCCAAGACAGAAAACAAAATACAAACCAGAAACCTAAATGCCAACCCCTTCCACTAAGATGTGCCAACAGATCAATTCTGACAGCCTAAATTGTACTTTATGGCAGTGAAAAGGTTATAAATGAAATCAGCCTACTGTCTTGAAAATCTGTTTCAAATGGGTGAGCTTTCCTCTCTATAACCCATTATTTTCCATCATACAGCAGCAGTAGCACAACAGTGATAACAATAGCTAGGATACAAACTTATTTTAAGTATTTATTGAAAAATGTCAAGAAAACAGTTCAAAACAGAAAAGGTCTGATTGTCGCAAAGTTCTGTATTTCTCCTAAAGTAACTGAAACTACTCTCTTGAAGAGCTCATTCACTTTTAAAAACATTGTTTGTGCAAATAAAAATACTATTATTAGCTGCATGAGCTTTTTCTGAAAGATCACTATGACTGCAAAATGACAAGTGCTGAAACTAAGAACAGCCATCTAAGGATTCTAATAATCTCCTTCAGTAATATTTTATTCAATTAATCGTAACTCAAATCTCAGTGAGAAACAAAAAGGGAAGTAAAAAAGGAAAATGAAGTAATCATGGTCTGAAATTTCACTCATGAAGAACTATAAAAAAAGTATTTTTTAACATCAAAACATTTAAATGATGTTTTTAGAAACATAATTGAAATTCTATACTTCATATAGCATCAACTCTTTAAAGATGTATGGAGAATCCAAACACCAAATCACCAAAGCCATAAGCAAGAATGAACTTATAAACAATAAAATAATTATCTGTACATAAGCAGTTTTGTGGAGAGCCAATTATATATGTGAAGTATACATAATGTTTTTATACAAGTTGATATCATGCAAACAAAAATGCAGATATAATTAAAGCTACATTAAAGATTTAAAATATTCTGTCACTGATTTTCACTTACTGCTTACCAAAATGAAAACAAAGAGCCACTCAAGCTTTTGACATTACAACCTGTGAATAACGTTATGCTGGGAAAAAAACACCCTATGATTAAAGAGCCTGGAAGGTACGCTCTTTTGCTAATCCACAAACAATAATTTTAAGCGATTAAACATTTATTTCTCACACTTAACTTTTTAGCCACTGGCCAATTTTTAATTTATCTTTTAAGAGTCTCAAAGATAATGGACTTTCTTAAAGCTTCACAAACAATCCCAGTCCATTGTCCCAGTAGGTGAAGGGTGAGAAGTCCAGCAGCCACTGGCAGACCAATCCACACATGGCACGACCAGTCCCACTGCTCAGCAGGTCTTTGGCCTAACCCTATCCTCACCCTCTTCTCCTTCATGACCAACTTCTCGACTTTCTAAGGAGATGTGTAGTAAGGATATGGGGAGTGGGACAAGAAAGCAACAGACCAGTATAAGAACAGCAGACTCATGAAATCCTTATGAATCTTACAAAAATCAGGTTCCTTGTATCTTTAATTTCTTACGAAAATTAAAGCATGGGAGGAATCACAGTCCCATGGCTGTCTTTACTGCATCACAGAGATCCCCAATGCCAGTCTCCCTTCATTTCACCAGTCCTGGCTTTGGACCAGCCACAACTCCCTGATCCTCTCATGGAAGTCCTTCCCCATAGCAGCACTTTCCTGTCTATACTGTGCTAGCCATTCTTGCGTCAGGTTTCCTAACTTCACTTGCACTCATCTCCAAATATAAACCAACTGTATTGCGAAAGGCAGTAGTCCAGACAGCCTGCTGCTTTGAATTACATAAGATACTGAAAAAGCTTTACACTTCGAAACACCTGGGGCTGACACACTTCTACGCCAGTGTGGCAGGGATCAGAAGGTGGGTGCTGATGCCGGGGCAAAGGAGGAGGTAGGTAATGTGGTTATAAGTCATACATGGGAAGATATTTGGTTTGCCTGTTGAAACATTTTCAACTGCAGGTCTATTTTATGATATCCTATACAAATTTCCAAACATCATACTACCCAAAAGTTCAGTTCTTTCTCTGTGTACAGAATCCACCTACTTAGTAATCACTTCTTTAATAAATTATGTTCCTGTTTGGCTTTACTCCAGGACTGATTTTTTCTAAATTTTGCAACCTGCCTATTGAAATTTTCTGAGTTCTGACCAGACCATGAAGTAAGGGCATGCTATGACAGAAAGAAAAAGACAAAACATAGAAGGAACTGTACAAGAGCACAAGTGAAGTACAGAAATGCAGTAGTGTCAATTCACTGAGAGATCATTTTCCCTAAATAGGATAGATAGCCAGAAGATAAGGCTGAATAGTGCTTCTTCCATCCCAAAAGCACATGCAGGATTTCATTGCTGGCTTTGGTATTAACCTTGCATTCTGCCCCTGTGGACAAACCCCTGATGAACTCTGCACAAGGTAGTGTAGTGTCATGATTCTTAATAATGCCATGAACACTGCCTAAATTGTGTAGAAACTTAGAAATAAACAAAATAGTAATTAAAAGCTTTTGAAAGTTTCTGCATCATCTAAAGAAATACATCCATATTGTTAAAAACAGACAATTTGAAACACTTCAGTCTTTTATGTGGAAAGTATTGTATGACTATGGTTTTAGAAAATTTTTTCACTCCATCTACATTCCCACAAATATGATCTGGATAAGAAAGATTTTTTTTTTTTTTTTTTAATTCCCCCAAGCTTCATAAGCCTGAGGGAAGCCTTATGTTCTACATTAGAGGAGAACAACTTCTAACTGCTCACAGTAAAAAATACATTATTAACATAAAAATTGCCTTGACAGCTGCCCAGAGTCCAAATTTACCAGCTTCTGTGGTTTGCAGGGGGTTCTATTTGTGGTGGATTTTGGTCGGTTGGTTTTAATATACTGCCCAAATTTTTTTAGTTAAAAAGTAAAACAAATAAAAAAACCTAACTAAGCAAATTCCTACAGCAAGAACAGAATCAAAGCTACCAACAAGAGGAAAAAGGATAAAAGAGCAATAATGTCATTTTGCCTAAAAAAATTATTTTTATAAGAGTACTATTTAGAAAACAGTCTGCTTATTCAGCATGTCTGCTCTTTTACAGATTCCTTTGGGTGTATTTTTTTCCCCATCTACAAACAAGCGTACAAAATTTTTGAAGTTTCTTCACTTCTGACCTCAAAAAATATTTGAAAAAATCATAAATCAACCACGCCATTCTGATGTTAGGACAGTGAAAGCATAAAAAGAATATGGTCTACATGCAGCTTACAAGGGGGAGAAAGAAGTTAACTTACGCAGATCTCTTTTTTGAGAGCAGCACAAAAAAACAACGGCAACAAAAAAAAAAACACAGAAAAAAACCCCCCAAAGAGCAGAAATGTGGAAACCTACATAGCAAAATTGCTTTCAAACAGAATATAGGCATATTCTCCCGAGGTGTCCACAACACCTCTGTGCCACCTCAGCTCAGTTTCCAAGTAAGCCTTTGACACTATAGTTACCAAACATACGGATTACACATTAAGGAGGGACCTCCAGTTTATTCTAAATAAAAGTAACTCCACAAAATTGAATACAGTTTTGTGTTAATGGTAGGATTAGAGCAAAGCTACAGAGATTTAAATCAGATGCCACTGGATTGTTTTTTGCTCATTAAAAACATTGCTCTTTGTAGATTCCTGGAGCAGGCAAAAAAACATTGTTTGGGACTTGGCTAGTTTTGCTAGAAGCAGATTAGTCAGACTTGTTAAGTCAAAGACTCTCAGACATTTCTATTTTCTACTTTAAAAAATATCTACGGATTTGCAATCCTGGGATCCCCAGGAAGAAAATCTCACTTAGGTAAAATATAGCTAAGCTCAGAAAATATGCTGTTCATAATACCTTTCACTATCACTAATTTCCACCTCAGAGATTTTGTATGTTGAGGCTCAAAAGCATAGTCTCAGCTGTTATCCAGGGCTTCCACAATGCTGTGCTCAGCTAGCCTATTCATTGCTCAGAAAAAGGCTTTACAGGGCTTTACTAGAAGCTATTCAAGAGCAAGTAGTTAGTGAAAATGTAAGCAGAAGCATGCAATGTAATAACTACTATCAAAATAAACAAAGTGCTACTTTAAATTAAAAAGGTCATCTCCCACACAGAGAGGATTATCAATTCATTACTTCTATCCTTACTCCCTCAACACTGAAGCAGCAATGTCACCTCCATTGCTTTTTTTTTGTTGCTCTCCACAGAAAGGAAACAAAGAAAAGGTGTTTTTCGGGTATTTGTACCATTTTTCAAATAATATACATTCAAGTTAGACCTTTGCACTGATGCCTTGGGTTTCAACTTTTATATTTTTCAAATCCTGTACCGCCTAGTGTGTAACTCTGAAGTTTTGTGTGGCCTGTTAACTACTGCTCTCTCATGCTGGTTAGACATAACAAACCCTCTCTAGGTTTGCTTTTCAAGGACACCTTTGTTGCCCCTGGCCCCCAAATGTGTAAACTAAAAGCCTCTGAAGAGGAGGGGCAAACTTGGGGTAATTACATCATTAACTGAAGTTATAACTGGAGAATTAACCCTGATAAGCAAATGAACCAAACTTATAAAAGTGTGAAGAACCTGTGACCCAGGGTTCATCTTGGGTGTAGCCTTTTGACTGCCCAGGGTGTACCTCTGAAGGCACTTCAAATGCATACCTACTTTTATTCTCTTATTCTTGTCTAGCCTCTGTTTTTAGATAGCCACTTCAAGGCATCAGCACAAGCTTTAGTGAATTTCACTGGAAGTCATGGAGGACTGTGAAATCAATTAATAATAAGCTCCAGGCAACAGGCAGAAGTTGTTTAATTCCATGTTGTGTATTTATTGAAAATATAAAGCTAACATTATTAGTAGGCTGGTTGAAGTCACAAACTCAGCACTTGAGCTGCCCAAACATTTCATCAGTCTCTCAGTGACTTCTGATCTGTGTTACATATGCAGCATTGACATCAGCAACCTACTATCAAATTTAGAACCAAAACCAAAAGTTGACAGTTCCTACAGATTTTCTGGTGTGCCTTCAAACTCCTCACACAGCACAGCAAAAGTAGAGCAGTTTAAAGCACAGCTGCCAGGCAGGTCACCAGAACAGCAGGTAACTTCTCTGTTTCACTGAACAGGTTTCCACATCAGAAACCAGCGCTGCAGCAGGTCCTTTGGGGCACCCCACCAGAGCCAGCAACCCACACCGGCATATGGCTATGGTGACCACACGACTTTCGGCATGCTACTTCGTTCTTGTTCCAGTTTTAAAGATCTGGAAAGGTCTGTCAAATAAATGGATTTCATACAACTTTCAAAAGCAGGAAAAATATCTTAAAAAGATAAAATGAATCAGGAACTGCTGTATACATGTTATAAAGGTGCTTTACTGAGTTTTTCAGCTCTGACTCAACACCCTCTGTCAGAAAAGCTGAGGAGTAAGGTAAGAAGAAACAAAATGTACAACCTGTTAGACTGCTCAATACTTGCAAGCAAAATACACCTAAGGAATCAGCTAATTCAGTGACATGTCGTACAGTGATTTCTTCCACTCGGAGGACTGAAGCCACACCACCAGTGCAGTCACACCATGTGCAATCAAAACTTTAGCACTCACTCAATGGAGACAGACTTGATGCCTGATTATTGCCTTTTGGTCTGCTGCAAGTTGTTGTTGTGCAACAGGCAGCAGCACACTGCCTGCTTTGTATGCTCAGGGTATTGAAGAGATGGGTAATGCGTAAAAGGAAAGTCAGGATGATTACAGAAACAGCAATAGTCTACAGAAATAATGTTAGTAATTCTTCTACTACTAACAAACATTTGCTACAATGTCAGATTTTATGAGCATTGGAAAAAATATCTGGAGAGAAACAACAATAAGAATCCTCAGGGCTACAGTGGCACTGCTTGAACCTCCTGTGGGGAAGCAAGGAGAAATGTTCTGAAATAGCTCAAGGCATCTTGCAACCAAAATATCTACTTCATCTTTTCATAAAAACCAAACACATAGCACCTTCTTTTGATAGTTAGCTGTGGCAGTCAAAGATACTTCAGCTGGAAATGACATTCTTCTTGGAAAGAAAATCTAATAATCAGGAACTAAAAGAGTTTTTGTTCAACTATATTAACTCCCAAATCCCATTAAGAATTTTCCAAACCTATTCCCTAGCAATGTTTCTGCTAATTCATCATTACTATTACAGTTTCCCACAACATTTACAATTATTTTTTCCAACACTTTTAACTCTGAAACATCCATCTATGTTTTACCACTTTCAAAAAAATTAACTAACCCTCTTACCATGATGGCCATTATTTCATTGAGGGTATTTGCCCAATTTTACTATTTTTGTCTGATCTCTTTTTACCCAGCATTTGATTGCACTGCTTCTGCCACTCACTGTGAATCTCTCTGGTCCTTACACATGAAAACTGATTTTTCTACAGATTTTACTTTTCCAGTATTTTTGAAGAAGGAAAGGCAAGTAGCACAAATTGTGGTAGTAATATTTGAAATTATATCAAAGACAGACCTATTGGTGCAGGGCACCCTGCTAAACGCATTCCAATCAACTGCAGAGGAATATAAAAAATTGCTACAAAGCATGACCATAAGCAATTACACTACAATCACTTGATCTTCCTTTTCAAGACCAAACAGATAAGGTACATTCCCACCTTTTACTGTATGCTACTCAAACTTGAGTAGCTCAAACTCAGCCTAAAGAAGTTGACCACTGAATCACAGAATGTTGCTTCAAGGACAAAACTAAATTTCAAAATAATTTACTACATCATCAAATTGTTATTCTCATGGAAGAAAACAACATCAGAAAACTACATCTGGTGACAAACAAAACAAGAAAAGAAAAGCTGCTTAAATCAGTTTCAAGGATAAATTCATCCTGGATTATGAAAAGCAAAACTATGTGAAAATCCCTCTGAGAGAGATTGTTCAAGCTGAGGATTGCTCCCTACAGTATTGCTGAAGCCCTTGTACCACTGAGTATTCACTTCTCCGAAAATGTATCTTCCCTCACTCCCTGGGAGACTATTTCACAGTCTGGTAGACATCAGTGTTGAGATGCTTTTTCCAATGCTTAGTTCTTTCTCTGTCTCATCACATCATTCACAGTTAAATCCTCCTTACCATACATAGCTTTGTTTCCTACTGTTTCTACCAGGGCTTTTTTTTTGGTTACAAGGTAAGATTATTCCTCTTTATTAACAAAAGGGAGATAACATTTTGTTCCTCTCCAGTTATTAAGCATCATTCCTGCCCTATGAACATTGTTGTGCTATTTGTATAAGACAACCAACCTAAGCTGGAAAATGCACACAGCTTAGGCAGAGATCAAAAGTTTGTAAGTGCATTTAAAGCAAAGAGCTTCAGTAGCAAGTCATGCTTCAACACTGGAAACTTGCTATCAAGATTCCAACATTACTCTTAAATCAGTTCCTGTACTCCTTGCTCCTGTACTTATTTTTCTTCAATAGGTAAAAAATTTGCGGAGTGAAACCTTCTCCTCACAAGAAACATTAAAAACCTTGGACTTCTGTCATGCCTCAAATGTAAAGAGTTGAACAAAAAAAAAAAAAGGAAAGAAAAAGCTTTCTTAATTTAGAAACAAAGTGCCATTTTCACAGGGTAGACAAATTACCCAATTTCTGCCCAAAATTACTGTAGTTCTTTCTTTGACAGCATAAGGTTTACCAGGTAAAATGGAGAAAGAATCCAGGAATGCATTTGTTCCTAATTAATTGAAGAAACCATACAAACCTTCACCTAAAGCAGTGTACAATCACAGCAGCAACAACAGCCTCGCTTCCTTTGCTAACCAGACACTACAGAAGTGTCATGCACTTGATTTGCAGACAGTAACAAGATAAACTGTGTCCATGCCAGGCACAATGAGGTCCTCTGTTCCTGTAATTCACTGAGCACCTTTATTAGCAAGGCAGAAGAAAACCAAGTGCCATCTTATTCACGTACACACAGATAGCATCCCAACAATTTATTTACCTTTAATAAAAAGAGGCAAATGTAAAATTGAGGTAGGTTTCTTTCTTTGACCATAAATTCACAAGGCCACAGAAAAAGGAAATACTTTCCCTGAGTTGGAAATATCAGAGCTATGCATAATGGTCACCACCCACTGCCAAGTCTTCAGTGTTACATGACAAAGATTTATTTAGATGCTCTGGGGCAGTGGCTCCAAACTGTGGACTGTAAAGCTGTTTCCACATTCAGAATGGTCGAACATCTGTCAATTTTTAAGCTCTAAGGTACTTCCACTAACCCCATCTATGACTGTCCAATAATTTTCAAGAGCTAAAGGTGGTGTTCTTTTCTGAAGAATATGTTTTTAGATTAAGTGCAATTCTCTACCCAAACTTCCAGCACAGGTTCACCAGATCCTTTGCAAAAACTTTTCTTTAACCTTGATCCCTTGCATATAAAAATCCACCCATACATTACATCATTGTTTTTTCTTGGGAAATACATCACACATACTGTGGAGTCATGAATAGGGCTACAACATTTAGAGCCAGAAGAATTAGTGTCCTCAGGACAAAGAAGAACAAAACAGGAAACATTATGACATTACTTACAAACCAGATACAGATGGGAGAGAAGAGAAAAAGGAAGAGTACTAAATCTCCATCACATACAATTCAAAGGCATGTAAAATACGAAGTACCCACAGCAAAACTATACACATAAACAATACACACCAGATGCAAAATAAAATATGTACATGAGATTACATTCCACAAGGACCTTGCCACAAGCACCATGCAGATTGAGCTGAAGGGTTACAATGCTATGCCTTAGAAGGAGGAATTCAATTTTCACATGCTACGCTTAGGGACAGGAAAAATAAAATAATAACTAGCATACAAAAATGTTTCCTCTGAGGTACCTGGGGCTGAGACTGAAGAATCTGCGATCATAAATATAATCCTGGAAACAAAAAAAGGAAGGCACTGCTACCACCCTGAGTCCCCAGGTTAAAACTTGCAACAATACTGCCACCATCTCATAAACTGCATATTGAAATTGGTGTATTTTCACTCCATGTTCGCTTTTGACACTTAAATGCCTCCTCAAAACTGAAAGTGTCAAAAACTCATCAGTTCCCAGTGTCAGTGCTAACTTGGTAGTCTATAACCATCAGCAAGAGCAGACTTGGGAGCCACTACAAGAGAATTCAGAAACTACAGCCTGTGGGGAAAGCCTATCACAGCAGATGAGCAACAGAACAAAAGCCTAGACTTCTAAGCTTTGGTCTCTTCTCAGCAGAAAATAGCTTCCAGATTTACACCCCTGAAGCTTAATACGTTGATCCGTACATCTTCTCTTTAGGCAGGACTGCAGCCAGAAGATTTGCCCTTTAGATAATGAAAGCATGGCAGACTTTTTGGGAGATTCCTTGCTCTTGGTAAAAAAAGTGCCTATTTAATGAACATTGTTTTAAAACAGCTGTGGTCATTGGATCTCCAAGTGTCTTCAAAAGATTCATTTAATAAACAAGTGTGCAAGAATAAACAGACTTCAGAAATTACAGCAGCCTGAATATGTGATTCCGGCACAACAGCAGGTGCTTTTTACATTGTATGCTAAGTCTTTGTTACATATTTGGCATTGCCTTGGTTACAGCAAGTAACAAATAACGCACTAACAGGCTGTGTCATCAAAATGTACCAGATGGATGCTCCAGTTACACAAATTTCTTCCCCACTCCTCTCCTCCAAATAGGATGCAACTTTTAAAGAGCAGCGACAGGCACCAACATGGAAAACCTATGCTCATAATTACTTTCCTGCCAAAGTGCAATCACTGCACCAATTACTTAAGCCAAAAATAATGCTAAAATTTGGACTTGATCTTGAAAGCCATATTGCCTCAGAGCCTGAAAGCTTCAGGAAGTTTGACCAGGTGAACATGGAACTGTGCACAACTGAAAGTCTCAGTCAAGTCTGATTTTTTTTTTTTCCTAAATAATCTGCTTCTGTCACGAACCTCATGCAAGCTCCCTGGACACTGCGAGAAAAGGTGACTGATATTTTTTGCACTTTCAACATCCCAATTTGTCTTCTTAGAGGAAAAAAAATCAACTAGACTCCTCTGTTTCCCATATTTTCCCCACTATGAACTCATACTTCCAGCTGACTGATGTCTGAGCAGACCAGACATAAGAACAGGGCAAGGCCTCTTCCCCATTGGGTGGCACCAGTGGAAAACAGGTGGGTTTCCCATGAGGCTGCAGAACAGACTGCTACTTCACACTGAACAGCTTTTCTCTGCAAGCACAGTCCTCCGTCCTAAAACCCACTGGCATTTCAGCCAGGTCTTACATGCGGTTCAAACTGAATACAAACTAAATACAAATAATTACAGGGGACACAGCACAACACCTCAAATATTTTAAAGATGTGATGGCTTTGCACTGGCAACAACGTCTTCCCATCTGAGCATGAATCCCCACAGGTGGCAGGCAAAGACCAACAAAACCTACCCAAAGGCTTCATTGGGTGAGTTTTATGCGGATTATACCCACTGTTCAGTACCTCACTACATTTGAAAAGTCAACACGAAAAAGAAGGCCACCAAGGTTTGTACACTACTACATCGTAGTAATTGCGTGAGATATTGCAAAAAGCCATGAAGCCATGGGATTCCTGTCATACACTGGAGAGAGGGGAAGTCTTCAACAGGCAGAGTAAATAAAGTGACTGTGGATTTGCACCTAGTTGGAGGAGGTCAGTCTCCTGATTTTTTGATACACTAAGCATAATAACAGAGACACGGAATATTATAAAAACAGAAGAGCAGGGGTTTTTGTGTACTGTCCTTCAGTCTTTACAGTTCATATGATTATTAAACCTTCAGACTGATTTTGGAACTATTTTAACAGACTAAAAAAAATATGATCCTCTTCCTTCCATCACAAGAAACTCTCAATTCATCAATCCCACCCTGTGAATCCCTTGCTGGTAATCTCACCCTCTGGTTTCAGGTGTAGGACACCTACAAAAGTATAATACATAACACTTAGTGTTTCTAATGACCAACAGCCCTAAAATGACTGTTTTACACACTGCTGTTTGAAAACACAAGGCTTTTGGGCAGGCGGCTAAAAACCTTTCTTTTAAATACAAATGAAGAAGTTCCCTTTCTTAATGTAAAAAAGAAATTCTTACCTTATTGTTGTTTGTGCTATTCTGTTATCCAGAGCATACCCAGTGTACATATATGAACTTGCACTACAGTGCCTGTGGATGCCACTGCCTACAAGAGCATAACACAAACCTTAACACTGAAGATCAAAATTGCGTTGTGAAATGCCCAGGTTTCAACAGTTATATACTGGAAGGAAAAAAAAAAACAACAACATTTCATCCTCTGGTTATTATCTTCATGGATAAAGAGGCTGAAGAAAAGGTATCTTGAATAAAATATAAATTTACAACAACAGAACTGTGACATACAAAAATTGTCTTTGTTCCATGCACAAAAAGGTTGTTCACGAAAGGTTGTTCACTCCACTTTTAGGTTGTTCACTCCACTCTTAATTCCTAGAGAATTACCAAAGGTCAATCAGTTTTGAAGTAGGGAACTTTCTACCTTTCTGAAAGTTGACTGTATGAATGTTAACTGTATACAAGCTGCAATTGTGCTTTAGTATTTACTTTCCATGCAATTATATTTCCACGCTGACATTCAGCTCAAACTGCTTCTATTGGCCATCAGGGGGCAATTTATCCTGAGGGGGGTCTGACAGAGAATCAGATCTCCTTTAGCAAATGTACTGTTGTTCTTGGTCAATGACAGCTCACAACAGGACCCCAGTGACACAGGCACTGTCATAACTAGAGCAATGGAAGACATCAGCTGATGCTCCATGTCACCTGTGACAAAGAGTCACCCGATACATTACTGAGACCACTTTTTATCTAAAAAAACAATTATACAGGCAGCTTATACACATCTTCATCAATATATTCTTCTCTTTCCAGGTTACTTATTTGACTTTCTTTGAGACAAAAATTTTGTTCAAGAGGCTGGGTTATCTTGACTTCAAACCCAGATATAACCAAGTCAGCAGCTAATGAGAAATACTAGTGGTTTTTTTTTTTAATAATGTAGCTTGATTTTAATCCAAAATATGTTTGATGTATTGTAGATCGAAGCAGTAAGTCTGTGTAGCTCTTAAAACAGAAATGTGTTTCATGTAGCTTTTAAATTTGCATTTAAAAGCAGCTTGACCTAAGCTGAAATAAAGACATTCAGTCTTTACAGTTTACCCAGGTGAAGAAATAGAAAGGTATGTGAGGATGTGTGGAGTCCAAACTCAACTTTAACTGCTACTTAAACTGCTGATTCCAAAATCACTGCGGGCAAAGGGTGCCACACCAAAAATACAATGCATTAAAACTGCCTGACTTGGACAAGACTTTAAACTAGGGCTAAGCAGTCAGGTTAAGTGTCATGAGGCTGTAGTTGAAAGTCTAAAGCCTGCATGTTGAAGCTAATGCAGAGCCAGTATTATGAAGTACACTGTCCCCTTGGGCTGATGCCCATCTCCTCACCAAGAAGGCATCGAGCTCAAACATCTCCTTCTCATGTGCCTTGCAGCCCTAGCATGATCCTACGCAAGAAGATTTTGAGGACTTTGACATTTTCTCATTGTTACTAAATGAAATTAAGATGCCAAAATCTGAATGAGTTGTGGCAATCTCATAAGTGGATTACATTAATCATTTATCAGCAAGGAATGATAATTGTTAAGCAAGAGCAGAAGCCTGAGTTCATCCTTATTTATCACACTGAGACAAAATGTATAATAGCTGCGAATATCAGAAATACACACCAAGTTTGTGGAAAGGTTATGTAAAATGTCCACTATAAATACAATGGAATTACAAAGCTAGAGGCTGCTTTTGCACTGACTCTTACTTAATACACATTTCTGTCAGCTCACCACAGCATTACTGGGAGAGATTTTATCATTAAGTTAAATGCGACTGCATTGCACATAGATACTAGGAATGCTGCTTAATAAATTTTCCATTTCTTAAACACAGTGTTCTAATTTTGAAACCGCTGCAAAATAACACCAAGAAAACAGTTTTCTAAACTTCTGGGCAAAAATCTCCTCCATCTTGACCATCTTAAAAATTCAATTAAAAAAAATAAATTTCAGGTCACTGAATTGGCTAATACAGCAAATGCACCTGTATTTCAGTCCTTTCCTAGGGGAAATGGCAGTGGTAAGAAGGACTTAAAAACAGCACCCATAAGGAGATCACTGTTTCCCTCACATGGTACATGTCCTTCACCCCAACACTCCCATCGCCCCAAATGCCAGCAGCAAAGCAAGCAGCTTTCTGCAGGGCAGCTTGTCCAGCAGAGTATGAGGAGGGCAGGTTGGAGGAAGGTCTCTCTCCAGCAGTCATATGTCACCCCATCACACCAGGACTGTAGCAAAACCTGCTGCATGAGCTGGTGTTTGACACCACGGGAGGCAGAGCACTCCACCTTCAGAGCTTCCTGCCTTGGTTAAGCCACAGCACGTGCAGCCCTTGTCTCAGTCACCTGATTTGAGCAGAGCTTAGATCAGATGGCATCCAGGGATCCTTTCCAACTGAAATTACTCTGTGATCATAAAAAAGCTGGTGTGAGAAAGCTGTAAAGAAAAGAGAAGGAAAAAACCCTCAGCTCCCCACACACATCATACAAAAACACATCAATTTCCTCTTCCAACACTGAAGGCAGTACCTGCCCTCCTTACATTTACCTGGGACACCAACACATAAAAAACCCTACTGGTTTTGCCTGTTCTTTGCGTTTGAAGAGTGTTAGTTTAAGCATTCTGCTGATGTTAGCCTGGGAAAGACCTGGAGCAAGAACTTTTACCCTGTGGTTCTTCACCTGACTTTGGCGAGAGCTTTTTTAGTCTCAGTTGTTCTTTTAAAAATGTTTTTCCTAATTTAATTTTATTTAGTCTGAAGAGTTACATTTGAAACTTCCAAAGTACCAAGATTTCAAACATGATCAAAGTCTCATCAGAACAGACCCTACATAAACACATGGTAGCACCAAGACTGCTGGCAAGAACTTCAACTCACGGATCAGAAGAAATAAATACAATTTTAGAAATCCACAAACAAAACCTAAGCATATATCAGGAAAACTAAGTCACAGTAATGTATGTTTAAAATCTTCCATTATGTTCTTAGTTTTTTCCTCCTCTCTCTGTTTTAAAAAAACCTTCCTTTTACCCAGACCACAAGTTCTTGTCCACCCAAGTTTTGAGAAAACACATTTATTAAAAAAATAAACGAAATCAGAATGACCACCACACAAAGAATGATCAGAAAGCTATTGTCTTATGTGCATAAGTGAAAATTCTTGCAGAGAAATAAAACTGTTTAACCAAATCAATACAGGGGATCCAACCTATAAATATTAGATATTGAACCTTAACCACATGCATAGAGAAAGGCATTTCTGACCCCGACATGCATCCCCAAAATTGAAAAAATAAAGCAAAAGTGAGTCAACATAGGGTAGTTGCTCAAATGATCTTTGCCAAGATGGCCACATTTTGTAGCCTCCATGGCTCTGCTGTTCTGGTGTTTTTCTGACCTGTGTTCATCTTCTGAAGTTCAAAGTTTGAAAATTAAATTCAGCAGGCACATTCCTGATGCACAAAAGAGGTTCAGAACAGTTTATTAGTTGACAAAAAAACTACCACTAAAAGGATTCAGCCTAAATTCCAGGGATGCTGCTCAGTTGTGACTAACTCTCAGACTTTAAATTAAGTCTCTCCCTCCGTACACTCACATTTTTCTCAGATGAGTGACAAGGTTGTCATCTTCCTAAGAAAAGGAACATTTATGGACGTACTCATCAGAAAGAAAAATGCAAGTAATGCTTAATTGCTGGTTTGTGAGCAAGATTCGACAGACCAAACAGCCTGAAAACAGGCTGGACAAGATAGGGAGAAGGTATATGGCTAAAAAAAAAAAATAGTTAAACATTCTGAATTTTTGGTTTTAATTGGCTAAACATCAAAGAAAATCTCCTTCTTCTGCTAAGCAATGGGAAAAACAGAGGCCCCCCACGTGGTTTTTACCTCATGTAGACTAGATATTGTTTTAAATACTTCTAATACATTTATTTCAGTTTCCTTGATGATGTACAAAACACCACTGCTTATCCACTTACATGGGCACATGGGTGATGGAAACTTCTCCCAGTAAGTATTTGTAATTAGACAGAAATCATCGCAGGACTCACGATGGATCAGGTGAGATGCCACCTGCCTAGCAGCATCTCCGTAGAAACAGAACTCCCTAGAAACAGAATTGCACTTTCATTCCTCCTCTCATGTCAATATGGATGGTCTCTAGTGGAAAGGGTTTAGTGTGGAAACACACGTTCTTACGGTTCTGGAGTATCTTCAGCTAAGTCCTCTGCCATCCACAGCTGTCATGTACCCATTGTACTGCTTCTGTATTTATTTCTTCAGAATTAGGACAGACATTGTCATCATGTGCCTGCATATGTGAAAGCACCAAATAAAGATGCTTCCCTAGGCCCCTCCAGTAAAGCAACAAACATGCAGCTTTTTAGAAGAACATCAATGCATGGAATGGAAACAGAGAAATACTGTCACACCGCTCTTAGTAGCTGACTTATCAAAGCAATCATTACTGTGAAGCAAAACCAATCAATCTGTTTCTCAGAAACCTTTAACCCCTATGCAATAAGCATTACTGGCAATCTATTAGAGATAAACGAGCAGAAGGTTGTTTGCTAGATCCCTCATTAAGCAGGAATCTTCAACTTCTAGGAAACCAGAAAAACACATTTAAAAATGCATTACTGGCACATCAAGGCTTCACTTAAGTCTATGGTAATAGGATCTTGTTCAAAGTTAAGCTTTAATTAATCAAGCTGCATTGCCTATGGACAACATATATTAAACTATCTGAAGCACCTCTAATATTTTTTAATTAGCTTTCTTTTGAGCTTAAGAGAAAAGGTCTGATTCTTCTAATTCATAATCTCATGTAAATCCAGAGCTGCTACGATCAATAACAAACATTTCATGTGCCAAGGGAAAAAATGCTAAATTTGAAGTATCTAGGGCATGAGATGCAAGTGGAAAGTTTTAGCTCTCTGCTTGATTTTTCCTGCATTTTGTCTATTTGAAGACTTTGAAGTTTATATTATAATTCCTCTTTTGTTTTTTTAGCATGTTCATTAGTTTGGATACTAACCCTAAACTCACCTACGTGTGGCAACATGGTGTTTATTTTCCCAGCCACCTTTTCTGGACTTACTATTAGTTTCTCCTGATTTTGCTTGCCATAAGCATTACCACACACTGACACAACCTAAAGCCAAGCAACAAAACCACTGCAAATGACTACCCACACTGGCCTGTTAAAAATACAAAACAAGCAGCTGAACAGGAGATTCCATTTCTTTTTACCCTCATTACTTTTCTGCTGGCTCTAGTGCTGATAAGCACTGCTTATAAAAGAATTGTTAACTACATTTCAAAGATGCACACAGTCCTCATACTGAAGGCTTTTTAAGTTTAAGAATGTAAGCATTGCACATGACTTAAAATGGTATCAAAGAAGTCAGAAGCCAGGTCCTGGTCCAATTAAAATTCATTCAAACCTCATATGCAAAGAATTCAGGTTTCTCATTTGCGCTGCTACTTAGATAGATGACGCAAACTTTAGTGTCAAAATTATTAGTCCCTTTATTCAAAGTGTTATGGAGTAAGTACATTCCCATAGAGCAAACAAAACGTTCAGATTCAGACGTTTGTATCTTCAAAAATCCACACCCAATCTCCCTGCCCCAAAATAATAAGGGCATGGCAGACTACAAGATTTTCACCTTTGGCATCCACGATGCCACCACGTCCAGCATCACAAAATCTCTTCTAAAGCAGCTCCTATATTTTAAATACATAAAGTCAATTCTAACAAATAAAAACAAAACATAACACCAGAATGCAATTATATCCTTTCAACAAATAAGAAATTGCAAATTTATCATCAACAAAGGATTGAGAATTAAATTAACTCAGGAAATTGTGAAAAGGATTTTCTACTAAGTAACCAAAAAGGGCTATACTAAAAGCTTTGGCATGTCTCCCTCTTAACACACCAAAACTACATTTTCTATCTACCTAGATGTACCAATCACCTCCCCAGCATTCTTTTTGTAACTGAAGAGCTAATCTGTAAGCACTTTTATTTTGATAGCCTTCCAAAAGGCTGGCCTTGCTTCTGTTAAAAGACAGCATAGTAGCCAGAAAGTTTGCTACTTAAGTGAAGATAATGCACTAATGTAAGATAGAAGTATCATTTTAAGCTACAACTAGAAATGTCCAAGAAAACTTAGAGCAATGAACTACATGATTTACAGTGCACAGCCAACCTTGAACCACCACTACTTTGTAGAAATCAGTTTGGCCTAAAAGCTCATTGGTATCCCAATCTCAGATCACATTTTCCAAGGAAGGCAAGCCGTCTTTCACTAAGGCTTACATTTCACTCACCAAACATCCACAACATTCATCGAAGTTGCATTGCAACACTAAATGTTCTGCTTTTGCAGTTTCTTGTGATCTTCCATTATTATTCACTGGACACTTAATTTTTCTGTACAAATAGGCACAAATGCACAGAATTCAACAGTAACTGCTCCTGCCTCCTGAGCAGCACTTCTGGGCACCCTATCCTGCCCCTTCCCCCACAGCATGAGAATCAAAAGTAAACACGCACCTCACTTTTGGTTTGGCAGCACATACAGAATAAACACATTCTATGTCACCATCACCTCTTGGGAAGAACAGGCATCACGTGCTTGCTCCCAGCAAGGGCTGCAAAGGCAGGTGCAGCTGGTCCAGATTTAACAGCAATGCAGCAGAACCTAGAGTACTATGACTGGAATATTTTGCAGGGCAAGTTGGTTGGGACCCCACAGGTCACAGCTGCAGAGCAGACACAAAACTGCAGCCAACCTCGGTGTACTCTTATCAGCTAGTGTAACATGACGCACGTCAAAGGCAAGAAAAACACTACATGGCTGATCTGCCCTACACCCACATTAGCTCACTCTTAATGTATGCAGAGTCAGGCAAACATCTCTGCCTTCTAGTTCCTCAGCAGCTACGAAAACAGCCAGATCTGCAATGCACTCTGTAAAGCAAACTGCAGTTCCACAGCTCAAAGAATCTACAACAGAGGAAAGCAAAAAGATGTAGTTTTTCATCCCAGACCCGCAGTCCCATCTCTCTTAAAGAGCAGATTTATGATGGCAGTAAAACAAGTCTTGGTAGACTGCTCCTATTGACTCTGATCCTTACCGAAAGCAGATGTAGTGCGTACAGCTGCACTGACCACGACTGTGATTCAGGCAATCATTGTTATCAAACGGCTTTTCCGGGGAAAAAAAAAAAGACGAAGACTCCTTCCTTTCCCTGAAACCAGAAAGTGAGGGTAGCAGATATCACCTTCCCCCAAGCCCAGGGGTGGAGAGCACGCTCCTCGGGGAGGATGGGGAGATCCAGGCCCCACTGGGTTCCCTGCTGCAAACCGGGACGCGGCTGCAGATCCCGGCAGTATCTCCCGACGGAAGGGGCTGCTGTGACCGTCCTGCTGCGACGGCGACCACTCGACTGCCGGATGCGAAATCCCCGCATCCCCCCTTCTCCTTTCCACCATAGAAAAGGTGCGGGTGCAAAAAAAAAAAAAAAAAACCAACCAAAAAAACCACCAACTAAAAAAGAAAAACCAGCAAACCAGTGCACAGGGGTATGCACGGCTCCACGCAGCATTATTCTACACACAACCCACCCACACTAAATAAAATAATGCAATAAATAAACGGAGGGAAAGCACGCAATGCCCCGTCGGAGGCTGGGATGGAGGCGGTCATGGCCGCGCTGGCGCCGCTCCCCGCAGCCCGGGGCAGGTGCAGAGCTGCCCCGCCGGCTCGGAGACGCGCGCACGGCCACGCAGCCGGACAGGGGCCGCCGCAGCGCCCGCACCCCGCTGCCGGCAGGAGCCCCGGGCGGGACAGGGCCGGCATCCCGCGCCGGGCACCCTCTCCCCGGGCCCGCCGCCTCCCCGACCCCCGGCGCGGGCACAGCCGGACCCCGCTCCCGGCCGCGTCCCCTCCGCACCTGGTGCGGGTCCGCGCCGCCTCCTCAGCAGGCAGGGCGGCTCCGGCGGGGGCGGCGGTGCAGCGCAGGGCAGAAAGCCCGGCAGCCGGCCGCTCCTCCCGCGGCCACCATCTTCCTCCTCCTCCTGCCGCCGCCAGCACCGCCCGGGCCGGCCCCTCCCACCGCACCGCCCTCACGCGTCAGCGCGCCCGCTGCCTCCCTCTCTCTCTCCCGCTGCCTCCCGGCGGGAGCGGAGCCCGACGGGCGTGGGCGGTGCCGCCCCGGTGCGCCGGAGGGGGGCGGGGGCGTCGTGGCTCGGCCGCCCCTGGGGGCTCCCGGCGCGGCGGGGCGCGGCCCGGCCCCTGGCCGGTCACACAGCCGGGGCGTTCCGGAGCGGCTGCCGGTGCCTGGGCAGCTCGGAGCGCCGGAGGCCCTGCAGGGCACCGACCTGTCCGTCTCGCCTTCCCTGGGCACGGGCCCCGCAGCCTTGGCTTGCCCCTGGAGGGAGGAGGCTCCCACCGGCGAGGAAGTGTGAGGGTGGGTGTGCCAAGGCATCGCAGCTGCCAGCCGGCCCTGCGCGTCCTCCATACCTGGGAGGAACATGCAAAGACCGAGGTGCAGTACACCTAACCAAACTGTACACGCAGCCTGCAGGGAGGCTTACTGCCATGCTAGAAAGGGCTTACCAGTACCTATTTCCCAAAAGACTTACTCCCGTGTTCACACACACAAAACACAGCGTTGGACCTTAGCTTGCATCTATAGCTCCTGAACTGCCTCAATGATTCCACACATGCAAAAAAATTCCTAAATTCCGGAAGATAATGTATTTATGGTATGTACATAAAATAAGCTATCAGAAAAAATACACCTTTTTTTTTTTTTTCCCCAGCCAGACTGATATTTAATCAGTTTTTCATTTTAAAAGAGGCCAGGGGACTTTAAAAACCTAACAACTGATGCAAAATTGTAGTATCGGCAACCTAAATTGGTACATTTTGACAGTATTGTTAATTTATCTCTTCAGGAAATGTGATAAACATCTGTGAAGTGCTTAGGCAAACTCCACTGCAAACTATCATAAGTAAACTACATATAAAGGCTTCTAACTAATTACTATGATAACTTGGTGTTAGTTTGGATTTTAAATCTGTTTTTCCCCTTCCGGTGGAAAGAGACTTTTTGGTTCTTGATAACAGGGTAATACCTATTCTCCCGTTATGATACAGTTCACTCTGTATTGCACAGCTGCACTTTTAAATGCCCAATGCCAAAATGCCACAGTATTCTCCAAATGAAGACTTTGAAAATGAGAGTATGAAAAAAATCTTGAGAATAATGAAGAAGGCAAGAAAACACAATTCTTTGGACATTACTACCAAAATCCTTTCCTCTTGTTTTTAATACATTGCAACACTACATTTCTTTCCCTCCCATGCTAATAGTTTCTATTCATCACTGTTCTTCTGTCCGGTCCTGGAGGAACCTTCCAACCTAACATTTGTAGCAAAAATAAATACATCGGGAGGAGATGTCTGTTCCCTTCTTTTACATCCTGCATATATGGCCCAGGAATAACCCCGGTTACAACATAAGGTGTATAGAACGTGCATGACAGATTTCCAAAACTATTGATTCTTGGAGTTACATTAGATAAAACACTTCACTTGCAATCAAGTTCCTTCCCCCTGTTCCTCCTCTCAAAATAATGAAGCAGTTGGTCCTGAATGTGAACTAAATTTGCCCTTCTCTAAGAGGGAGGTTTGCCCACGTGACCTCTAGGGGTCCCTCCCGACCTACGTTTTTCTGTTACATTTTTATCGTTTAAAAAGATTAACTACAGCAGTCTCAACGACTGCTGAATTATATCCTAGGAAAGTTCATGTCCTAAACGCATTTTTCTCCCACAGCTCCACCTTACTGCATGTGTTTCACAGCTCATGATGACAGGTGTTCTAGCACGTAAGTTGTCTGTGAACCTGAAGAGACAGACGCTGCTAGAACGCAACAGTATCAGTATTACTAATGCTGCATTAGCATTGACCTTCGGGCTCTTACTTGTTTTCGTGAACATCATTATTTAGTCAAATTTCAATATAGAAAATTAAAACCGACTTAAAAACCAGTAGGAAAAGCACCAAGACTAATCTGTAACATTTATAAAATCAAGTAGTGCCGTGGATGAATCAATACTGCCTGCTGGATATTAAATTACAACCTTCTGAGAGTGACAGTTTTCTAAGTTGCTGTGGTAATCAGTGACAAATACGTATCAGCCAGCTTCTGGCATATTTAGACATTCTTGCTAGGTAAAAAATGCTGTTTACACTGAACCAATTCTTTCATTGTATATTGGGGGGGTGGTGGGGGGTGTTGCTATTTATATACCCATTAGCCTAGATAAAAGCTTTGGCCCTGGCAGTTCAGACACTTTCCCCCCTACATTAGTCTACTAATCTAGTCAGTTTCTATGTGTTTTCAGGAACTGGACATTGCAATGATCTTAGGTGTGTGTGACTTAGTTTCAGGCTTGGCCAAAAGCAAAAACAGCTCTCACAGACTGAAAAGACCAGTGCAACCTTGACATTTTTAAGGTCAGATAGCTCAAGGCCCAGGAGGGACAGAAATGAGTGCTTTCTACTGTCTGAAATCTTGGGACTACAGTTTTTGTATCTCAAAAAGCATTAATCCCTGATTCTAGTGATGTGTGCATTACCTGTTGCTAGAAGAGAGGAGGCTGTTTCAGGGGTGCTTGCTGGTGCTGAAATAGGTGGGTTTCAAAAATAAATGTTTTCAAATTCTGATACTTGACCAATGAAGTAAAGAAAGGCAGTTTTATGAGTAACATCTTCCAGAGTCAACCATCTTCTTTACTAGCTTCTTGGTCTGAAATAGCTAAGTCAGTAGCATGGAATCATATCTATGGTTTTCAAGCATAAAAGGCAAAAAGCTTTAGTTAGTGGTGAACTAACATTAGTCACTATATGATAGATGGCAGCAACAAATGAGATGCAAAGTGAACTTGAAGGAAGATATATTTATTTCTTGCACTAACATCTTTTGCTCTTGTAAAGTAAGATTGCTGGGTTAGGTTGAAGAATGACTGTCATTTGGAGAGGTGAAGAGAGTGGGCAGTGCACATGATTGAAAGGTGTCAGTAGATGGCTAGCTGAGAAATGTTCCAGCATTAGTACATGAACCAAGTTATGGTGAAAGGCAGCCTTATGGCTTTTGCCAGAGAAATGGGATCTTTAATCATCTTGCCGAGGAAATTTCAGCCTTGCTCAAAGTACATATATGAGTATGTTCACATATTTTTGTCTTCACAGTAAAACAGAAGAAAGAGAAAATGCTAGACCTACATATTTGTCAGTTTTAGGAGATCTATGGGAGTCCAGGCAAATTTAAATTGTTGACAGCACAGTTCCTTTAAATAGTCTGCTAGTTGTACTGTAAAGATGTAGCAAACTCCTAAGATTACAGGCAATCTCTTAATTTTTCTTCAGTTTAATTTTAGATGAAGGTAGTCTGATCTTTTAAGACATCTCTTGAGGTTTTTTTTTTGGCCATGGTTTTACTACATATCACCATTAGAATAAATTGAACTATGTTAACAGAGTGAAGAAAGTGCTTTTTTTTTGTATTAACTTTTATTAAAATGGAGCCTGGATTTATTTATAGTTTTATTTCTTTATATTGATCTGTACTAAAAATCATGCTTCATATATACTTAATGCAAATCAAGATGCCACTAATTGTAAACTGTTTGTGGTTTAATTCTTACTATGTAACTAGTGGTGTGAAAAAGGAAATGGTGTTTGAAATCAGAAAATGTAATGTTAAGAGACTCTCCTGAGCAATGGCTGCTGCGAAAACAGTATGTGCAGAAATTACTTTCAATAGCAGCTTTTTAAATGAATTGTGGGAAGTAGGAGTATAAACAGTTAACCTGTGAATTTTTTTTTCTGTATGAAATATGTTCACACAGAAGTTATCAATAGTAAGACTGAATACGGTGGCTCATATGTGGTATATCACAAAAATGCCATGGATTCTTTGCTGCAGTTACAACATTGCAGTATTAGTAAATAGTATACCTACTACTCATTAAGCAAATACTTTCCAGCTACTGGTTTTGTGGAATTTAGAAACTGCAGTCACAAAATACACATATATACATGCATATATATACTTGTACTGTTGAAGAACATATGAGTACAAAGACCACTCAAAGTGCAATAAAAAACTTCCACGGAGACTGAATTTCTCTCCCTTGAGTACATGACCAATGTCCTATGAAGGCCAAGAGCCAGACCAGAGAGCCACGTCCTTGATGCCTCCTCATCAGGACCCATGTATGACAATACATTAACCAATTTGCATGTTGCTAAATAGATGCACACTGAGTGTTCCTTGTCTTTTGGGTCCCTAGCAGGACCTGTCGTGCACTGTGCAGTGCAGAAAGGGAAATTGTCTGCTTTAGTAGAATTAATGAGCCCTTTCACAATATATGACAACAGAAGTCACAGCAGTCAGGTGCTAAACACAATAGCACTGCTAAATCCTGTCCTACTCCTACAGATTCATCAAAACAAAACAACAGATCACTCCTGTTTTGTGCCACGCCATGCTGTTCAGCTTATTTAACAGTATGTTATTATTAATTAGTGTATCATATTCAAACACAGTCGTCTTCCTGGCCCAAGTGGGGACATAGTCCTTATTCTTCCTATCAAACCTTAAGTACCACAAAACAAAAACCCCAAACAAATATATTCACTGTTTCAGAAAATAAAAAATGGAGATTAAAAAAAAGTATGATAGTATCTTGCAAACTAGTTACCATACAGACGTAGGAAGGCTCAACTTCACTGACACAGCCAGATTCCCAGAAGCCATAAAGTAGCTTTTTTCCTTCACAAAAAGGGATGTATCAGCCTTGAGGTTTCCAGACAGGCAGGTCAGCCTGCCTGTTCCTTGCCGTGGTAAAGCAGGTGTCTTGTGCTGTGTGGTTACTCTCCTTTGGGGTAGTGCACCCATATTACTTTCTGTGCATGTTCAGTAGGTTTTTCATCTCCTCCTTTTCCCTCCATGTTTAAAGAAAGATATGCTTTGTATTTCTGCTTCCCTTATGGAAACCCCTAATCAGAGAGGAATGGGGATACGCATCTTCCCTTCTCTCCCCTCAGTGTCCAGAGTCATCAACAGGTTGTTCCAGTGCTACTTTCCACTAGGTCCCACAGGCAATCTGACAGTTTAACTCATAAGCTGCTAAGTTTGCAGTGGTTAGTTCTGCTAGCAGGGATAGCAAAGAATTGACATTTTCCCAGTTCATTTTTATGTTCCTAATTATGTCTCAGTGCAGCCAGCTTTGACCTGCTGTGTATCAATAAGCATTTAAGTCTGAACCCCTATTTTTTAGCCAGTGGCACCCACTTCATTAATGAATGCTCTCTTCGTCAGCTGAAGACCTACTGCTGACCAAGACAACCCAAAGTCCTTCTAGACAGAAAGGGAATTTATCTCTTTATATTTCATGCTGTTCCATTTCCATCCTCATTATACTCACTTAGCAACTATTCAGCTCTGCCACCCTCAACCCCAATTACTCAGTTCAAGCAGTAGTTGCAGTTTTCCCTCTGTTTTTATGGTTGCACTATCTTACAGAGAAAACTCAACTACTGCTCGAATCTCATGAGCAGCTGGAAGTGAATTTTAATTTCTGTACTAACTCAGTTCAAGCACTACCTAACTGAATAGGACTTTTTGAAAGCTTTTATATTTCCAGTCAAACTGAAAAGGCTTCAGAAAATAACAAATAAAGCTGTCATGAGATAAAAAAACCTACACTGAAGCAAGATTTTCAGCTTTCCTGGAAACAGGCAAACCTGTTTGTGCAAGGGTATGTAAAGGGAGAGAGTCTCTGCTCCCTTATGGGTATCTGATCAAGGACCTTTCCCATACCAAAGGGTGTAACAGGTAAAGGGGGAGCAACAAACAACAGTACAGAGACCAAACCCAATAGGTGAACTAACAGAGGCAAAGACAAGAAACAAACCTAAATTATGGGTTATTAAAAAACCACAGGCAAATTGGAAGAGTTCCAACAGATGGGAGTGCAAACCTGAGGGTCTGAGGTGTCCAAGGGGGTTGGTGTAGCTGTGCAGATGCGTGAAGGATGTGCAGGAGTGAGGATGGGGAGGTAGTGGACAGTGGTAGACAGCAAAGGGTACAGAAGGGGCCAGTTACTAATAAAAGACAGACAGCACCTTGTAAAGACAGCAGTTATGCACAGCGAGAAAGGTTCCTCTTCCCCTTTTCCTAAGCAAAAGCCATATTGTCCTTCAGTAGTGAAGATACCCCAATGAGGAAAGAACTTAAGATCAAAAAATTGTAAGCACTACTAGATTTTCATGGCTTCACCAACTTGTTTGAAGTGCTGATAAATCTCCCTGGCTTAAAGCAGTCACATCCTGTACAGCTAAAGATACACACACAGCCATGCTAACCTGAAGTGACACGACAGAACTGGGATATCTTTTAGTTTTACTTTGCTTCATGCCTGTTAAGTGTTTAAAGATGTAAGCTTTCAGAGTGGATGATGATAATGTCCAGACTGATCTTTCTCCTCCTATCTTCTGTTTTGACTCCACTTGGTAATCACTAATTGCCATGGAAACCACTATGTGCACCTGCACTTATGTCATTTTTCCCAATCAGACAGACGTGTCAGGGAGATTAATACTTCTGTTTAAACAAGCAACCTTATATGGGGAAAGAAAGCAAGACCTTCAAACTCTACAGGTTCTGCAGCTAAAAATCTTTGTTATCCTCATCTTTTGAGCTGTAAGATACAAGTAAAGGGTACTTCAGCATAAAAAAAATTATACTATGATACTTAGAGGGTATGTCAGAGTTGAGAATATATTCGAGATTAAAAAAAAAACCCTCACATTATATAGAAAACTTCCCACTTCCCTTCCCACTTCAGAATCTGAAAAACACTTGCCCTCCAAAAGCTGTCATCTTCCCCTAGGAACTGCTTTTGTAGTTTGTCAACTTCTGCATGTCAGACATAGCTCACGCAGGTAATACCAAGACTCAGACAAAAAAGATGCCTCTGTCGTGCTTTTTTTCCATGCGGTGCCCCACAAACTTACCCCCTCTCCTACTGCTACTTCTTGACATAACATTTCCACTTACTTTCCTTTTTTACCTCTTTACCAGACACTGCAGAAAAGTAGTTTTTTTAAGTGCTTCAAATGTTTGGTTACAAAGGAAGGGGTGAATCCATGGTTTGATTTCAGAGGTGTAGAACCCCTAATAGACTACAGAGTTAACAGCCAGATACTCCGCATTTCTGGAAAAACAGACAATGCCACCACCACCTTCTGGTAACCAGCAAAGGAGTTCTAAAGGGGTAGTTCTAAAGGAGTATTAGTAGCTGTTGAAGATTTAGACTTACTGGAACTAGAAAACAGTGGAAGACTTGAAGCCCTGTGTCAGAGAAAAAATAATTATTACAAAGTGCAAGCAGAAGAGAATGACCATGCAGACATATTTTTCACTTTTTTGCCTGTATATCTGAACAAGATACCAAGATGACAAGGCAATCCTAGAAACTTTTACTTAAGTAAACTTGAGAAATACTGTACCTACAATTCCAGTCACACCATATAATAGATACGTAACACAAAACTCTCTAACCTTAAAGAG
This sequence comes from Corvus kubaryi, assembly GCF_017639235.1. Taxonomy (NCBI): domain Eukaryota; kingdom Metazoa; phylum Chordata; class Aves; order Passeriformes; family Corvidae; genus Corvus; species Corvus kubaryi. Next base: position 4,632,358 of record NW_024582075.1, read on the forward strand.
TTTTTACATATGCCATTGTATTGTAATATCCCAGTGCCACTGCTTAATAAAATAAAAACCCAACCCCAACCACACACTCTGACAGTTCAACCTCCTTTTATATTAATATGTATTAATTTAATACATTATTTAAATGAACCTCAGAACTATTTGGATTACAGCCTGGAATGAAAGCTCTTTATAGAGCTACTGATTGCCCTGATATACAAGGACTGGAAGCAAATTTACTGCAGCATTCACTCAAGACAATGAAAGAGATCTAAACGTCTAAGTCAGTTTTGACAAAAAATGAACTTTTTCATAAATGAAATCACAGAACTGTACATGAAGTAGAATACTATTTGAAGAGCTTAACTGCAGATTGACACTACGGATCCAGCTGTTAATGCATATGTATTTGCATAATTAGAAAGTTTACAAAAGTAATGAACATACCTCAAGTATCTTGTCATCCAGTTCAGATCAGCGGTCAGATTAGGGAGGATTCTTCTTCAGGTAGTCTCATAAAATTTATACAGCAAAATTTATGTTCTAAAGGCAGTCAACTGGAATCAAAGTACCATGTATAGTAGTACTTCTATATTACATCTATCTTTAATATGAATCAAAGAAGATTTTTTTTAAACGCAAGAGGTCAATTACCTGCTTTTAATATCTGTGATATCTTTTCCCATCAGTTTTAACAGCACAGAAATTGTACGGAACTTGGAAAGACTGGCACAAGCTCTTCCAGTTGATTCCGGATTTTAAAAAAGGTAAGCACATCACAGAACATCATGCTGTAATTTTAAAAAGTTACAGAAACATAAGCAGCAATCAGCTGTCCAAGTTCTGTGCAACTCTAGACAGTATAGCCAGCTGTCTATTGCCAGAAAGAAATATCTTATAAAGAAGAACTAACTGCTGTTCATCTCCATCCTTTCAGAAACTAAGCTTGAACAAAGACCTAAGAAAGCATTTGAAAAAGGTGTTAAGTGTCAGTGTTTAAAAGAACTAAAAGTTAAGTCTGCTGTCATCACCTAATTCACAAGAGAAGATTAAGCTCCTGCCAAAGGAAATGTATCTCTGGAAAGAGATTAGCAAGAATTAGGAGCGGTGTCTATTGCACAAAAAACAAAAATGGAGCTCAGTGTTGTCAGAAAACAAAGGTTTTTTAGGAGATGAAAAGTTTATTTATAAACTGCCAACATTTAACAAAAACAGTATTACACTATTTTCCATTTTCTACAGAAATACAATAACTTACAGCAGTGCTTAGTCTATTTTGTCACTAATACATATAAAAACAAATCTGCTGATAAATAAGTGAGAAAAATCTGTTTATCAACCACCACCACTAAAATTGTACCTGTAAATTTTGGAAGACATCTGCATAGAATAGTTAGAACCTGTAAGGGTGCTCTTTTTTATTTTGTAAGTCATTTTGTACTACTAGGATATGCAAAAATTTAATTACCATGCAATACAAAATATTTGAGATAAACAAGGTAAAACTCAGTGTGCACAACTGGAAAACAGTGCTAAGATGCCTTTCTACGTTTCTAACTAGACATCAGGAAAACGCATCTTTTATATGGTGGAATTTCCAATTCCCTTCACAGCAAAACCAGATTTATAACCATGAAAATCTCTACTTGGCCAGGCTCCACTGAAGAAGGATTTAACGCGTGGTGGAAGTTATCTAGTACTAGATAACAACAAAAATGTAGAACATCTTAAATCAACATTACATAGATGCATTTTACAAAATAGATTAGCTGTTAGCTAGTGATAAGCATTTGTGCGATGGAAGGCTGACAAACGTGCAGTTCATTGTTGACCATAAATGTAGACAGCAAATCTGGAGAACAGCAACACTCACTTGAGCAGCACTCACTGTTTGTTAAGACATTCCTGTTCAATATTCTATCAGTTATCACACAGCACTTAAAACCTCACCAGTCATCCCTAAATATCTTGCATGAACCTTGAGCACTGGTATCTGTTTGCTATTGATACGCAATACTTCCAAAACTAAAGTGTTATCCTGGTTTGCACACAGGTATATTGTATGAAACTTTCTGCCACTAGAGAGGATGAAAAATTGTGGAGGCAGGGGAGAGTATGGGGGGTACTGAGCTGGGGCAGGAGGTGGGGGAAAGAGAAAGAGAGAAGGAGAGGGGAGAATAGAGGCAGAAAAAAAACAGAGGGGAAAAGGAAGCTTTCTTAGCTACTGATACCCTGTAGTACCCTTAGTTTTTCTGTAGCTGCCTTTTTAAACCTGTAACATTCCATAACCTTAATAGCTCCTTTTTCACAGTGCTAATGAGTATACACTACACTGACTGGGATTTTTTATTGAAGCCATAAATACGACCATCTGTGAAAGACAAACAAGTCCCTTACATTTCATCACACCAAATATGTCATGGCTATCAGGTAGTGGCTGATACGCTCTCCACAGCCTGATCTTATGTCAATGAAGTTGGTAGGAATTTTGAAACTCATTTCAACAGATGTAAAAAATAAAGCATTCAGATCGCAAACAAATAACCAGATCCTGCAAATTACTTCTACACAAGGAGCCTGGCAGGTTTATTACTTGCTCCTTTCTGATTTAATGAACACCCAAAATTAAGTAAAAGAAGATTGCTCATATCAACTACGGGCTTCCTTACATATTCGTTATACCTAGCGGCTAGTAAGAAAAAACGAAAATAAAGAAAGCAAAAAGTATATGAGAGAAGCTTTTTTAAGCTTTGCATTTAGGATGATGAGCAATACTTTCAGTAACGCCCTGTGATTTCAGGTGCTCATTTTAGAACACTTAGAATGAATTACATTGTCTATGAGAAAACAGGAAAGGTGCTAGCATTTTCCAGTAAAACTGATTCCTTTAAGGAAAGCTCTCAAATCCAGTAACTCGAAATCAGGAGACATTCAAAATTAGGAGGAATTCTGAAAATATTTTTATGTGATTTATTTTTACAAAAAAGATCATGAGAAAAATACTGAAAATAAAGTACCAAAAAGACTACTTGTTGTTTGTATTTAAATACCAATTTAAGTCACTAGTTCATGTTTGATATACTTTTCTCAGTCTCCTGTGATGCTAAAGCACTCATCCTAAACATGCCTGTCTAGTTCCTTTCTGGAGGACATGAAAAGTATCCTCTGGGTATTCACTGAGCACCCCCAAATTTTCCCAGCTTGCAAGACCTTACAAACTCTTTCACAGTCTCAAATACTCTCTACAAGCACTGGGAATAAACACCACCACTAATGATTTGGTTGGTGTGTGCAGGCACTTGCCCAAGTATCATGAAACTCAGGCAGATGAAGACAAAGAGAGGAAGCAATAGATCTCGCTGCTTTCAGCAAACAACCTGGCACTGACCCTGCTAGAGTCAGACTCAGGACAGGTCATCCATGGAACAGTCTGTTAGCAGATAGCCAAATGTGGGTGATTTTTGCAGCGTTCACAGGACATAAATACAGTTCCACCATCCATCCATTCACGCACACATGCATACTTATTGTGGGAGAATAAATACAGATAATTTACTCACAGACAAGCTCTCTACTGATTACAAAAAAGAAAAAAAAAAAGAAAATAATCCCCATCCAACAGGAATTCATCCTATGACAAAGTAAGACCAGTGAAAAACAAAATTAACGCTTTACATTCACTATCCTGTAGAACACTGTCATTTAGCAAATTACCTTCCAGTGTCTTACTGTCCTGTCATAATTTTAGTCTTTCTGCTACAAAATTTATGATTTATCTAATTTATCTTGGAAATCTACACAAAATTTACAATGGTCACAACTGTGCATCTGAGAATTTTTCATAGAAAAAATATTGCAAAATATTATGTTTAAAACTAGTTGTATATCCCCCTAATAAGAAAGCTATGAGAATTAAGTATTTTTGCACATACCTTGATAAAATAAACATTTCCCTACATAGAATAGTACTTTGATGAACATGATGGTGTTACAAAATTAGTGTTTAATGGCTCACATGGACACTTGTAGTGCTGTCACTACCTTGGATCTTAATGCTACTTAAAAATATTTAAGACATCTATTATTTTGATTAAATAAAATAAAGAGAAAGTGTGTTCCCAAGCACACTTTTCAAGACAACTACCCAGTTTTAAATGTAGCCATTTCAAAAAAGAAAAACTGATACAAAAGGGAATGAACACAGTAAGTATAAATACATTTTGCCTTCTAAAAACAAATTCTGGTACCTCGTATCATTTATGTGATTTTTTTTTAACAACAGGTTAAAAAAACCACAATCCTTTTATCTGCTCATTACATGCAGCCATTCAGGAAATCTTACCGTATTAATGATGTACCCATTTCATAACTTTATTCACAATTAACATACAGGTGTACCTCATCCAAGAAAAGTTATTTGTTTCACCATAATTATATTCCATTCAGAAAATGTCCCGTGAAGAAAATATGCACCTCACTGTGGGTTCTCCCCACCTCTGTCTATACAGTAGGACGTACAGCAGGTTCCAGATGGTGCAGATAAAGATGTTTAATAAACCAGACTTCAGTTAAGAGTTCTGTTTTTCAGAATAACTCTGCTGCATGTAAGAGTTTGAAACCTATCAAAAAAGACTTAGCATTCAGAATCCTAACAAAAGGTTTTTAAATATTGAATCTAAGATCTATGGTGCATCAACACAGATGCTGTAAAAAAGCTTCCCCATCATTACAACATACTTTGAGATACTAACTACTCTACTGAATACTACTAGGAAACTCAGAGAAGAAATCCAACAATTGTCAGGAGCTTCCTACAAGACTGCAACAGTAATTCAAGATACAGAATAACAATATGAAGCAGGTGAGATGGTAAGGTCTACTGTAAATCACTGGGTACAGTGTTAACATGTGGGTAGATTATAAAATACTATGCTAGACAAAAAAAATAATTAAAAGCCAGTTATTACATGTTTAGCTTTTTTTTTTTTTTAATCAATAATTATAAACTGTAAAAATGCACCCTAATTCACTACAATAGACTATGCCCTGAGAAGTAACATTACACACTAAGCAAAAGCCACTAGGAAGTGTCAGGTCTGCAGTTCAAAAGCATAATATATGGAATTCCCTGGAAGCACATTTCCTCCGTTTTTCAGCAATACAGTTGCTTCTTCGGAGGAAAAGACTAGTGAAAATTTATGTTAACTCTAGTTTTTCCAACTTCAATTTTTTTTTTTCCTTTCTCCTTCAAACTCTCCCTGGAAAACTTGTTGGATTCATAGATACAGCTCTTGCTTTTCACATCTGAAAGAGGATATAGGCCTAGCATGAGGTTCTGAAATAACTGAGCCTGATGAACTCCACTTAAGGACATCAGTCAAAGTACTTTTTGGGAGGTAGTCAGAGTTACTCAAACACAAAATTAGGCCACCTCACCAATGCTTTGCTACATTCTTCTTTGCTGGTTGGAAGAACAGAGAAGAGGCTGAGAAGAAAACATAGCTCTGAGTACACAGGGAAAATTATCTTAAGACAGGGACATTGAACTTCCTTTGAAACTACCTTGAGTGTTAAGTGCATTTGAGAATTGGCGAGTTACACCCTTTTCTTTGTATCTGACACTGATAAAACAGTAAGAACTAATTATAAATACCTGTCATCACCCAACAAGTGCAAAGATGCATTTAGAAGTGGTATCTACGTTTCACTGTCAGTTCACTGCTTTTTCCAATATTTTTCTAGGAGATACAATTCAGCAGTTGTGGGTTTATCTCCCCACACTGTAAGTGCAATGGTTCACCTCCTACTAGATTTAAAAAAAAACCCCAAAGAGCACTCTTCCCTTACACAAGGCAAAACAAAACTAAGCAAATGTTGGGGAGGATGGAACAGGAAAACCTTGGAAATATGATTGCCTGACAAAAGATTTTGGGAATATGAAAACTACAGGCAACATCGAAATGAAAGCCACTTTTGAAATACCAGGTCTTAGTTACTGAACAACTAGAAAACAATGGTATGGCCACTGAAGTAATCCCCTCTTGATGAAACAATACCCTCTGCTTGCAAACAGGTCCAAGGGTCAGAGCAGACCCTACTAGCTCAGCAGAAGGGGTCCAAAGAGTAGTTTTTAGAAGTTAAGATGTAACACTTTATGGTAATATAAGAACTCTTATAGGCTGTATGTAAATGCTATAGGATTTGTATCTTGTATTAGATTGGTTAGTGACAATTAGAATATTCAGTACAGAAGATGATTTATTGTATTGTAACCAGGACTTCAGACATTCTTTCCTTACTCCTTCTCTATTCCTCTCTTCCACTTCTACTCTTACTTCCACTCTTGCTCTTACACCCTCTCTCTCTCTCTCACCTGCTTACTCTCTTGGGCCTGCTCAGAGCTGAGTCTAGCAGCTCTGAGCAGTGCCCCAATACCCACGCCCTTTACAATAAACCGACTGTGTCCCAAGACCTGCCTATAGAGATCTCCATCCGTCTCCGTCCCGACCGAACCCGCCCATAACCTACAAGCAAACAACAACTTGTCCAAAAATTTAATCATCAATTCTCTAAAGACTCACAACTTAAATTATTCTCTGGTACTCACATTTTCTCAGTGTATATGTTTTTGAAAAAGTATGCTTTTTGAGTCTGGTTATGCAGACAAATCTTCCCCGAACCCTTAGTTTCTGTTCATCATTATTATACAGTACTGTTTTGAAAATTCATTAACTATCTGCTTAGGAAAAAAATCACTCCCATCCATAAAGTCTAGCTACACATTCTAATTAATCAGCACCAGAACTAAACTGGAAATGCCAGAAATTTTGATTATAAGACAAAAATCTAAGCTTTCCCACTATATTATCACCTTGCTTATTTGTCTTAAAAGCAAATTACATACAAGGTAATTAATCAAATAGTATAAACTGACAAATTACTTTATCCCCTATTTAAATTACACATGGATTTTGTTGTGTAAAGAACATGTAAGCAGGCAATAAAACACAAATACATAGACATGAGTACATTAACAAATACTAATCAGAGCAGTTATAACAATGCATTCCAATAACTTCATATAGATTTGTTATTGTAGCTATCTTTAATGCTGCATGTTTCTCCAGTGACTGTAACACACAAGACAAACAAAATGCCAGTGAAATAACAGTTACTGTATTTAGCAGCTGAGAATTTACCACTTAAAACATGATTCCTTCTATTCCAAATTCTGTAGTTTAAAATTACATTTGTTCCTCGAAACCCTTTGTTTCTATTACAAATTTCTACAAAGACTAATCCAGTGAACAAAAAGAACCGATTCAAATGACACATACTACAGCAGAAGACAAAATTAGTAAAGATGCTGAACTTTATAGGATGATGTTTACAGATGTACGAAGTTTGATTTTATATTTGAAGAAACTTCAGAGAGTGAGAGCCTTGTATTCTGCAGCTTCTGCTGGACACTTTCTCTTCAGGAATGTTCACTGACTACGTTTTTAGTCTCAGATCTCCAAAACACAAGACAGCTGAAATGCCTTATGTAAAGTAGTCATGCTCAGTATGTTAACCACCAATGGCCTAAAGTCACTTTCTTTTTTTTCAAGCAGTGCCCAAATGGGACTCTGCAGTAATACCATTGTGTGATTTAGCAGGGTGAGAATCTGTAGTGTAAATAATACATCCAGAGATGTGTATCAAGTATGATTAATTCTGGATTGTTGAAATAAAATAAATAAATAAACACCAAGTAAGAAATGAAGGTAAAGTAGTCTGTTTTAAGAAAACTATTTCCAAATACAGCCAAATACAGCTCTGACTGTAAGTGACTGTGTGTTTGAACTATTTTCTGCCACACTTTCCTGTATCTACTCATCAGGATTTCAACCTCATAGACTTTCCTATCAAGCTAACGTGACAATTGATAAGCAAACAAAAACCCAGTTAAAACAGTAAAAGGCATGATGGCTTCAATACTGTTACTGGAGCCTTCAGAATGAAACATTGTATTCCGGTGTTCCACCAAAGACTGCTACACAAAAATAATAGCACTCACCAAATATAGTCTGGATCCAGTAAGGTATTAGCATGATGCCATATAGGAACAACCTGGAAACACATTTAGCTGATACTGACAGATTCTCCCATTCTTTTTTCAGACACTGTTTCACAAGCATTTCAAACTTTTTTTTCTTTTACCTCAATTTTTTTTTAAGTTGAATGATACAAAGTCCACGTTAATGCAGAAGTTAAAAAATAAGAAAATGCCATGGTAGGAAGCTGACAAGAGTGATTTCTTAGAAGATTAAGGAACAAACTGCATTTGCTTAATAAAAATCTATGCCAGTTCTTTAACAAGTGATAGACTTCTATTCTGAAATTGAACTTTAGGACTGACCATCTGTCATAGGTTAGCAAGCATAGTCCCGGAAGGGATGTCCTTGCTAAGGGGTGCTTACAGTTTCCTCTGGGACCTGATAGAACCTATCAGCTGGCCAGTTTGAATATGGACAATTCTCTAAGCCACTTAGAGTTGTGATCACCTCTGTGATCCACATTTAAGAATAGACAAACTCCCCCTCCAAGCTCTCTCTCGTTTCCAGCGCTGGCACAGGCGGCTGCAGGCCCCGTGTGGGGGCCAGCGGGCCCGGCCAGGCCCTGCCTGGGCCAGGCCGGGCCGGGCCACGGCCATCCTGGAGCCGATGGACCTGTTCCAGCCGTGGAACCCCCCCCACTGCCTTGCCGTGGGCAGCCGGAGCGGCTCGGCTCTCCCCCCTCTCCACTGCGATAAGAAACATTCAACATTCCAGCTGCAAAGCTGCAAGGCCAAGGTGAGATTAACCCTTTTTATTGCTGTGAAGAGCTGAAAACCTGAGGGAAGAGAGAGAGGAGATGCTTAAAGCTGAAATTCTGTTGTGAAGCTATGATATATCAGAGTATCCTGTTGTAATTTTATGAAGATATGGGGGGTGGAGTGTTCAACTCGTGAGCAAAAGCACCTGCGCTGAGATAGGCAGATGCTGACGCAGCTGTAATTTCATGAGAAGTTTGGACAGGGAGAGATGGAAACGATGGGGACTTTTGCTCCAAACGGGAAAGGAGAAAACCTCAGTTCCTAGAGATCCTCCAGAGATAGTCCTAACGATGAAGATGATGAAGACCCTTTGCTCCCAGGGAAGGAGAAGGGCCTCTGTTTTTGTTTCTGAACAGCTCAACCTTAAAACTGTACCCCAAAAAACTTCAAGAGTGGACCCTCAAAAGCAGTTGCAGGAAAAGCTGCAAGTCGGGGGAAAGGACTCACACGCAGGCAGAGAGACTCCTCTTCCTAAATGGACTGAACAATATTTGGAAGTGGGCGGCTGTCTCGTTGTGATAATATTTTCATAGCATGGGCAAGAAGAGACTTCTCTTTCTAAATGGACTGAACAAGGTTATTATGGCAGTGGTAAACAGACTGAACATCTTAAGGGTTGTCTTTTTACATTGTCAGTGGGAGAAGGGAGGAAGGTGGGGGGAGGAGGAGAGTTCTGAAGGTGGTATAATTTTTTTTTTCCCTCTTTTAGGTCTGTTAATAAACTTCTTTATATTCTTTCAAGTTTGGTGCCTGCTTTGCATTTCTCCTAATTCTTATCTCACTGCAGATAAACAGTAATGAGTATTTTGGACCAAACCACTACACCATCAAAAGAGAGAGAAACACAGAGTTAGCTAACACTTGCAACCAAGACATGCATTTGAAAAGAGAATATTGCACTAAGAGAAGAACCCTGAAAGCTTTAAACGCTTCCTTCACTGACCTAAAAAAGTAACCAACCATTTTCTATAAGCAGTAGCAAACCTGACTTGGTCCACATCCCTACAAGTTGATAATACTTTATCAACAAACCGGTATTCCATTTCTGGACCAAGAGAGTCCTGCACAGGAGCACGCTTCAGGCGTTTTGTTTCTTGGGTATAACCTTGTTTGCTACTGGATTCATTCAAACCATCAACATCCATAGCTTGTGCCATGTGACTTGTTGCAGGACCATGGTGGGAATTATTCAGAGTTTCATCACCGCTGTCCACAGATGATATCACTGCACTCAGGAGAGGAAGTTTGTTGCTTAAGTGCTGTTGAAGGTAGAATACACACCTTCTTCAAAGGAAAAGGAAAGAAAAGAAGAAAAAAAAGTCATGCACTGAAAATAACCTGCTGTTGCTGCTGAACTGTTTCAATTCATTTGCCATCCCACCAGACTTCCCTCAAAGACACAAATCTTCTGTCTCTGCTCATGCTCTACTAGAAAGGCTCCACGTCACTTTAGCAAATCTACTGTTACCTAGTCAGGAACCTGCACCCAGCTACTAAAGCAGAAATTTTCTGCAGCCAATCTTCCATCTACATTTTGCTCATTTTTTGTTGTTTAAACATTTAAAGTGCGAGGAGGCTCATTAACAGCATTGTGTGTGTCTTGTACAAATTAAAGAGACAAGTGGAGCTTACACCACAAGATATTTAAGCCAAATCAAACTTCCCATGCATTAGTTCTGATTATGCTCTTGAACATTTTCCAAAGGCTTAATACATAATAGCTTAAAAAATCTTTTATTGAGTGGTACTTTCTAAAAACAGAACAATTTGTTTGGAAATATCACACGAAGAATCATCCACAAATCAGAAGGAAACACTTTTAACCAAATCCTCTTACCTATGACACCACAATGTTTCATGCCCTGGGTAATTATCAATCAGTTCAGTGCAGAGCTCCATCTCTTCATCTAAACGGCAGGGGAGATCCACACTTTGCTCCTCTGCACAGGCAGCTTCTGTCCCTGCACTCTCTTCCCCCTTCTGAAGGCTAGGGTTTTGTTCATTTACCATTTGATTTTGTACCAGTATGTTATTGTCAGTCACTGTTCTGCGTATCAAGGAATTGAGTAAGAACTGGCGGTAATGAAATCCACTGTGGTCCGAGACATGCATGGATACCCAATATTTAGTGGATGAAAGTTCATCGAGGAGAACCTGAAACAAAATTCAGCGAGAGTTATCATCCAGTAAAAAGGAGGAACCTACCACCACTGCTTCTGTATTAAGGTAACCTCTTCTTTGGGGATTTCAGCCACTGTGGTAATAGTTTAAGAACATACAGAAAAATGATATATCACTGAGCCTTTTCCACTGTGTGCTGAAAAGCATCTCGGCATCCCAACAGGAAACAAATTAATACTTCTTCCAAACTCTGAAAAGGCAGGCTTTTCAGAAACCTGCCCACAGGCTGACTGGGAAAAAACCCAAACCACTTATGATATGAAATAAGCAATGGTTTAAGAATCTCAGAATGGTTAACAATAAATACTACTTAGAGAAGGCAGAAACTACAGTGCTATTAGGTTTAAGAATTTTAGTTTTTACCCAGCAGATTGTGGGTGTCAGAAGATGGGTGAGTTGCTTAAAAAGAATAAAACCCAAACTTAATTTACACCTTCATTTTCCATGAGAGAATGTCAACCATAGCATTACGTTTAAAGTCCTAGGGCCTGTGAAATACAAAACTACTTGTCCATAATCAAGTTGTTTGATTTTACTACTGAAGAACCCCTAGAAAGGCTTCCACAACAACTCTAGTAAATAGTTAAATGCCAACTACAGTTCTGTTTTTAACACTGCTGGCTCCTATGAATTGTCTCTTAATTCTGAGTGCTTTTAAACGTTCAAAATTCATTTCCGGAGAGAAATGCAGGTTTAGCTACCAGACAAAGCTTCTTTTACTTTGCTTTCTCTGTTAGAGCCAGTGATTTGGTTTCTTTTTACAGGCCTTAACACCTCTTTCCTCACACTACTTCTCCTCTGGAGCTTAAACTATCCAAAGAGACCAACACTACCTTTTTCATTCACTTCTAAAGACTTTGAATATAATCTTACTGATATGCTCCTGCTTTTAATCTCTTCTCCTAAGCTACCTACATCACTTAACAGGACCAGCTGATGCAAAACAAGTTTCATAGGAAGAAGTCTTTCCTTTTGATACTGCAGCACAAAAGTCACAGACTCCCACAAAGAAAACCATGGAAACACACAAGGCCAGCTATACAGCTTTTTTGGGGGCATCTGATCTAAAAGAAATTGGAGCAAATACAATGCAAACAGTGTCTTCTACCCAAGACAGTCAACATGTTTTTCTAAATCCTGACAAAAGATACCAGCATTACCTTCCTTTTACACATCAGCAATCTCAAGTGAAGTATTAAGTAACAGTCCACACACAGTGTTCTTAAGGAGGCTAAAATTCCATGTCCAGATCTGGACTTTAACCATTAAGACCAGCTTTTCCCTTCTCAATTGAGCTTAGTATTTTAAACTTCTGAACTTTAAAATTTACGAGTCTGTTAAGAACAACATAAGGCTTAGAAAAATCAGATCAGCCTTTATTCAGCTGTGATAGGTACTACACACATTTATGCTCAACTGAGACCTTGGAAGAATCCAATTCATTTATGTGAAATATTTATAAGCTACAAATTTACAGGGGACCATCTTAATTACGCATTTTAACTCCCTGTACAAAGGGAACAAAATTATTCCCAGCATCACTCCTTATCTGAATCAGAATACCTCTTTCAAGAAAGCAACACAGAAGATTGCCATTAAAACCTCCTGAGATCTACAAAAAACAGAGCCTCCTATCTAGGAACCTTGGAGTACCAGTGGAAGATGCTTCAAACAACTGGAAGTAAAAGAAAAAGCCAGCTAATGTTTGAATTCCAAGAGGTTCTTTCTTAGGACTGTATGCTTTGCTTAGCGCTTTCTTACAAAGCCAGCTTTCTCCATTTCCATCTCTATCGGTACAAGCCCTTGTACAAGCCCTTTGCCACTGTTCTGTGAATAAAGAGGAAACTGTATGAAATCTCCTTCCTTCCCACTCTTGACAATCTCTTTCCTACCTCTGGTGGTGAGCTGGCTACCATGGAACTGGCAGCCTCCCCCAGAACAGGACATGTGTGTTCAGTGATCTTTGTCTTGACCTCTGGGTCTGCACTCCCTCTTACACCATCCCTGACTGACTCTTTGCTTGGTTGTTTTAGAGCACTTTTCCAACCATAAACTGCAGACAAAAACCTCCTCCCTGGTCTGGGACACTGGGGAAATGAAAAGGAACTGGGGAAACAAGCTTTTAAGGATAACTAGATAAATCCAGCAATGTCCAGTCGCAGAAACTAGTACCTTGGAGACCCAGTCATCTAAAAAAAACCTAAGGCTATACTGGGGATGGCTAGAAGAAAAACTACTTCGTGGCTCGTGAACATGCTGTGTTCTGGGCACCACACAAGAGAAGTGTTGCCTCATGACAATTACCCCACCACTTGTTTGCTTGCTCTCCATCCTGTAATTATGAAATTGAGTATTCCAAACTGAAGAAAACAAAAAAGTTTGTAAATCCTTGCTGAACTACATCCTATTTTTCTACCTGCATGATTTCACTGAAACAACACAGTGTGTGTTGCAGCGGGGATTACTGCAACATGTGTGAGACAGCAAGGCCCGTGGAAAAGAAATATGGACGGATTCTTGGTAGATGTTTCAGAGATGTTTATTTCTCCAGCCGCATGGCCGGAGCTCCGCCGAGGAACTGTTCAATCACGGGACCTGAGGGTCCTTGCCCGCGCAGGGAACACAAACCAACCAATGGGAACGAGGCTGAGCAGGGGCAGGGAAACCCCGTGTCTCCCCCCAGGGCCCTCTCCCAGGGCTACACGGCAGGGGTAGGAACCCCAGCAATGAATTTTAAGACTACACCCCTACCACTCTCTTACCCGGGTTCTTTAACTAATTACTCACCCACCTTTTAGTAGGTATCTGGAGCCTATGATCTAACGCTACTAACTCTACAGTCATGTGAGAAAGCTGACATCAGCCTTTCCAAGGCAAGTACTCCAGTAACAGAAAGATTATTCTTGACAAATCCTTGACTGATATTAATGAACGCTATTCAAACCCTACATAAACTTGCTAATGCCATTCAAATTCTGCAGCTAGAACAAATTGAAATTTATGTATTGAAAGAAGATAATGCTTTTGACTGTCTAGCATAAGAAAGAAGAAATATCTATATCCTTATGAGAAAATCTTCCTAGTGGGCCAAAACCTTCTCCTCTAGCATTTTAAATCTTTTTCCCATAGACTGAGCTGAGATTCAGTCTGCAGTAGCATTAGGATTATCAAACAACAGAAAAAAACCAATCAAAATCCTATTAAACAGCCTACCTCTTGAAATCTTCCAAAGCAGGCCAACAGCTTCATTAATGATAAACCTGTTTTTAGAAGTCTATTTAAATGATAATTCAACACACAATTTATGTTTCTGGGCCTCTGCTTCCTTGTACACTTCAAACTGCAGGTCAAGTTTGCATTACAGCAGAAATATGGCCCTAACTAATACCGGTACTCATTAATTTCAGGCACCCTTGCAAGAACTAAATGGCCGTAGAATCAGTGATTGTTTTATTTGACAGTTTTTCAGTATGGTTCCAGTCTTGCACCTCAGTGAAATTTATCATACTTTTCAGATATTCAAACACAGAAATTGCTGAAGGTGCACCATGAGACACCATGCAAGTAAACAACCCATACAGAATGTGTAGGGATGGGGTCAGGATAGCCAAGGCAAAGCTGGAACAGGACTTGGCAAGAGGTGCAAAGAAGAAGAAGGGACTATGTAAGTACACAGGTCAGAAAAAAAAGACCAAGGAGAGTGTATGCTCACTGATAAGGGTGAATTGGTGGCAACTGATATGGAGAAAGATGAAGAACTTCTACTGAGGTCTTCATCTCAGTCTTCACTGGCCTGGCAGTCAGGCCTCCCACTTCTCTCAAGTCCCTGATCCTCTAGATTCGTGTGCGGAGAAGTGAAGTCCCTCCCACTACAGGCAAAAAAGCACATTCAGAACCACTTGAGGAAGCCAAACAGCCACAAAGTATATTGGACCTGAAGACCCACATTACAGAGTTCTGAGGCAACTGGTTGATGTTGCTAAGCCACTGTCCATCATATCTGAATTCGGGGCAGTTAGGGGAAGTCCCCAGTTACTGGAAAAAAGGGAACTGGAGACCGGTAAGCCTCACCTCTGTGCCTGCCAAGATCATGGTGAAGATCCTTCCACAAGATACGCTAAGGCACATATGAGACAAGGAGGTGACACAAGGCAGCCAGCAATTGTGCCTGACCAATCTGGTGGCCTTCTATGATGGAGTAATAGCAGTGGTCAACAAGAGAAGACCAACAGATGTCAACTACCTAGATGTGTAAGGTGTATAGTATGGGTTCCACATGATAGCCTCATCTCCAAATTTGAGACAGACTTGATGGAATTGGATGGAAGGTCTGCTCAGTGGGCAAGGAACTGGCTGGATGGATGCAGCCAGAGGGGCGTGGCCAGTGGCTCTATGTCCAGGTGGATACTGGTGACAAGTCCCTCAGGGCTCTGCCTTGGGACTGCTGCTCTTGAGTATCTTCATCAAAAACACACACAGTGGGATTAAGTGCACCCTCAGCACATTTGCAGATGACACGAAGCTGAGCTGTGCAGTTGACACAACAAAAGGATGGGATGGTAGACAGGGAGATACGGACAAACTTGAGAAATGGGCTCATGAGTTCAAGAAATCCAAGTGCAAGGTGCTGCACCCAGGCTGGAGTAATCCCAGACATGAGCACAGACTGAACTGAATGAGAACAGTCCTGCTGAAAAGGACTTGGGTGTTCTCACGAATGAAAAGTTGGACAAGAGCCAGCAATGCCCACTTGCAGCCCAGAAAACCAACTGCATCCTGGGCTGCATTGAAAGCAGCATGGCAAGCAGGTTGAGAGAGGGGATTCTGCCCCTCTGCTCCACAGTGGTGAGACCCCACCCGGAATGTTGCATCCATCTTTAGGGTCACCAGCATAAGGATGTGGACCTGTTGGAGCAGGTCCAGAGAAGGGTGACAAAGATGCTCTGAGGACTGGAGCATCTCTCCTCTTAGGACAGGCTGAGAAAGCTGGGGTTGTTCAGCCTGGACAAGAAAAGGCCCTGGGGTGACCTCACTGTGGCCTTTCAGTACCTTAAGTGCACTTACAAAAAGGAGGAAGAGGGACTTTTTTTGTGAGTAGATAGTGAATGAACAAGGGATAATGGTTAATGAAAGAAGGCAGGTTTAGACTAAATATTAGGAAGAAATTCTTTACTGTGAGGGTGGCAAGGCACTGAAACAAGAGAGGCTGTGGATGCCCCAACCATTGAAATATTTAAGGCCAGGCTGGATGGGGCCTTGAGCAACCTCATCTAGTGAGTGGCATCCTTGCACATGGCAGGAAGGTTGGAACAAGACTGAAGTCCCTCCCAAGCCAAACCATTTTGTGATTCTATGAAACTGCATTATTTTTGTGAAAAACTGTAATGCCTGCTTTTCCCCTGCTTTCCTACTTATTTGCGTTTTTCCTTGCATCACATCTTGCAAATAATCACTGTATAATTCTGCCTCTTAAAGTTACCTAGACACAAATTTTATCTCAAGTTTCTAGCTGTCTTTTATGTGCCGCACTTTTTCCTAATTTTCCAGTATCCCAAACATCTTCTGCTAGGCCATCTGAAGAGATAGTGTGTGGTGTCATGAAAAAAACCTAGAGCCAACATGGAGACTTCCCAACAGGTTAAACACATTGGTGGAGGAACAACAGCACCAGTGAAATTTTGCCAGAGGTAACAGAAATCAGATGGACAACTTTAGACAAAAGTACCACTTCCACAGTCTTTATTCTAAAAAAATAGCTCAACAGGGGGACTGGGATGGCAGGCAAAGCAAATCAACTTTGGAATGACCAAACAAATTTAAAATAGTTCCTTCACAGGCATCTTTATGATTTGTCACGAAAAGCACTCACAACTGACAATCAATAAACTCAACAGAGTAATTCCAGTTCTGCATAAAGTTATTTCTATTACAGTGTAATTATTTCTCTTTAATTAAATTAAGGAGCAGCATGTGCAAAGAGCACTCAAGGTGTTATCCAGACCCTCAGAGTACAGCTACCAGTATAATGGAGACAGAGATGTTTAGAACATGTGTTAGCTTTTTGTTTGTTTTAAGGCATAAAATTACTTGAATTTTCTTTAACAGTGCTAACTCCTCTCATCCTTTAGTAAGCCAGTAAAGATATTAAACTTCCTGGGTAAGAACCCTTAAAAACAGGCAGAGAAGTATCTTGAAAGCAATGTCTGATCCTGTTCTCTTTCCCTTTTTGTAGGAACCCAGAGTGCCAAGAATATTTCTCTGCCTGTTTTTAAGGGTTCTTACCTTCCTGTTTCCTGTTAATATAGACTTCTAAACCTAACTTCTAACCTCCAATCTATCTCAATCCTACAATTCTTCTGAGTTTTCTGAAAACTACCTTTTCATATAAACTTGCTAGGCAGATGGGTCCAAATTCTGCCCTGTCTCTGCAATGGACACAAAAATAGTGGCTATATTGACTCAATAGTGTCCTGTAAATTCCTCCCTTACCACCCTATGTGGCAAAATGTAGCAGCTGCTGTTAAAACTGAATGATGCGTCACTGTGTCAGCCTAATATTCACAAAGAATTCACATAACAACTTAGAAAACACAGTATTACAAAACTGCCTACATAATTTTAGATCACGTCACATTAACTAATTCAATTTGCTGCAGGTCTTAATGTTACACATACACAATATTCAACATTGCATAAAATGTCCCTGCCGTCCCTGAAACAGTTTAATCAGCCCCCAGTGTAAATGCTGTCAAAAAATAACTGCTGGAGCTGAAGAAATTAGTTACAAGCACTATTATACTTTCTCCAAAATTCCTGCTGTCTTTACTTGGTCCTTCAATATTCTGAAACCACAGGTAAGGCAAACGAGAGTACAAAAACAATATTACATGTTCAAAACCATATCTGTTATGTATTACCTTTTTTCTCTACTAGGAATTTCAAGACTAGTGCTGGAAGAATTACTTACGAGTTGCCCATTCCTTACTTCAGCTCACAGTCCCATCTATACTCTTCCCACACACATATTAGCACCAATTACTAAGAGAGAAACATAACTTTGTACACAGGCAAGAAAAATGTGTTATTTCTGCTGAGTAGAATCTGCTTACACTGGCAAGGAAAATGCAAAACATATTCACTGCAGTATTTTGCCCACTTTCTTAAAACATTCTTAGCTACCTGCGATAACTTCACCTGATACTCTTCACTCATGTTATACAATCTGCTTAGCAAACCAGTATATGGGTTTTCTGGATAAGAAAATTCAAGAATTTATTCACTATTGTATTATACCTTGACAGTGAGCTTTGCCAAATGCTGTAAAACCCAGATGCGATGGGACCAGGCATTGTAGTTGCTTGGATACCTCCCAGCAGCTTCGGAGCAGACATTCATTTCCTCCTGCACTAGTCGGTGAATTCTCTCCACGGGTGCTGCTCCCAAGTTTCCTTTAGACGCAAGACTGGGCAAGGAGTTTTCCTGAATTAGTTGTTGCAGCACCCATCGTCTGGTTAAACGATGTAAAGTGTTAATGGTGAGAGAGCAATTTTAAGAGGAAAAAAAGTTTTTCATTTGCATAAATCAAATCTTTCCAGTATTTCTATTCTCTGAACTACACTGGAGCTAGGTAATGAGTGAGTAGTAAACAACCACCTGAACACTTGCCATACTAAAAGCTGTGACGCAAAGATCACACTCCAACTCAGCTGTACCAGTTTGCTCACCCTAAGTGATCATGGCTACTCACAGCATACTAAAACAAAACAGAAGGAAACAGCAAATTTATGAGAGAGTGCAAGCAGAATGTGTGTGAGATTTCTAATGAGCTCCTCTTTCAAAGTCTACCACAGCACTAAAATGAAGTATCCAAAGTGAGATAAAAGAAAGTGATTTAATAAAAAATTAACTCTGCTTAGTATCTTTTACATCTGGCAGTACTGCACACTGCAATTCAAATTTCTTTCTGTACATCACCAGCAGTAGCAAAGTCCAAAAGGTTTATGGTTTCAAGGGCTATAGGTATAAGCAAAACAAATGTTTTTACTGATGAATTACACATATTTGATTTCATGTGTCTGAGATAAGCACAGATTCCTAGATGTTTTGGGTTTTTATTTTACTCTGGACAGAGTTTAAGCAGTATTTTTAGAGGCCACCTCAATGCTGCATCTGTAGCCTGTACACAAAAGGGTCCTACAAAAATGGGTTACAGATGTGTGAACTTCTGCAGAGCAGCCCATGCTAATGGAATTGCAAAGGTCCAACGTGGAATGCTCTAGAGAGATGGACATCCTCTGGTCTGAGACACAAAGGTTATCCTGTTTTGTACTGGCTCACATCAGTTCCAAAACCAATGATTGCTACTTTCAGAAAGGTGTCACTCCTGATTAAAAGAAATCAGTAAATAAAATAGAACTAATAAATTCATTTTCTTTACAGAGAGAATTCTATTTTACAAGCCATATATAAAATTATATATATATAAAATAGGTAAGTCAACCACTGTTTTAAGAAAATGGTTACTTCATCTGCTTTTTCTCTCATTTGAAAACATAATATACTTGTTCACTGGTAGGTTTCATACACATTGTATCTTTTCCTCTCAGTTATCAAAAAAAGACAAAGTATTGGAAGACAATATTAAAGATAATTTATAAAAATGCAATTTTAAACTCTCAGCAGAAAATTACAAGCAGTGTATGAACACTTTCTTCATATACACCATGTGTTTTAAATAAAGATGTACAGCCAAGCAAACCATGCTCTGACTGTTGTATAACAGTATTTTAGGATATGTGGTAATTTTGAAGACTTAATTTTTGATTTTTAAAAATGTCTTTAATCCAAACATCACCTCTTAGTATTTTTTAACTTCAGTCCAGAGGTATGCAAGAAATGGAAAATTCAAAAATAGTCTAGGCAGAAAATCTCAATGAGCATAGTCACTCTTAACAAAAGATATGTATTATTTCATTAACATCAGCTTCTGAGTAAAACCATAAAGACAAAGTATTTCAACTCTAATTATTTCAGTTTCTTAAAATGAGCATGTTTTACAAAACAAGGAATTCTGATAAATTATATATGCAGGAGAGAGTGGAAAAAATACAGACTTTATGGGCTCTCTGGCTACAACATCACAAAAAATATAAAATTAAATTAGAGCCACTTTCGAGACAATGCAATCACAATCTCAGAAGACTTAAAATATATTTTTGGAACCTGTTGAATACCATGGCATTATTTGGGTTTTAAGCAAGATTTCCTCCAATTAATTTGGAGTCACTTTCACCTTTGTTCCTATTGCTCTTACAGTTTCTGGAATTACTACAAACAAAGAATTGTTAAGTGACAACAGCAAAATCAATAGATATACTGACTGTATATGCACAAGATATACCTGAACCCCCCAAAATATATAGCAGGAGGTCATCTGACAAAATGAATGACAGGTATTTTGACATCTTCAGTGAGTGTATCTGCCATGTATAAGAAAAAACAATGTGGATATGGTTTACTGTACTTTATTCATAGCCCCATTACAGGTTTTTGCATCTTCTGTCTGAGATGTAATACCATGAGGGAACAGAAAACCCCAAATTAGTCATTATGCTAATGCAGAAAAATATTTTTGTGAATCTTATTTTCTAACATGTATCAATTATGGTCAGCATATCCAAATCCAAGCCAAACATTTGTACAATCATCCTCAAATTTACTTTTCTGATATAGGCAAATAAGAGAAAGAACAACAAATTATGACACTATTAAAACACTCTCAATTTAAGTTTGCATGGAAATCATAGACAATTTTTTATTATTTCTAAAATACAAATAAATATAAAGAACCTAATGTTATGACTTATTTGATAAAAAGATATTGATCATCATAATGATATGGATGGCACCAGGTTTAGAACTATTAAAATGCAAAAAATCTTATTTTTCCAGTGTTAGCTACCATGTAGAAAAAGTAAACTACGACAAACTGCAAGATTTTTTTCCCATTATAACTACATAGTTTTGCTTCAAAGCCACAAGTTAGTAGCATGAGGATGATGAAAAGCAGCTGAACATGAAAATTAAAAATCAGTGCTGAAGAAATTCATTATTGTTGTTGCTGTATCAATGAAACTCCTTGGAATATTCCACATACTGCTTTCTAGGTTTACTTTGATAATTTTAAGCTCATGCATGCACT
This sequence comes from Corvus kubaryi, assembly GCF_017639235.1. Lineage (NCBI taxonomy): Eukaryota > Metazoa > Chordata > Aves > Passeriformes > Corvidae > Corvus > Corvus kubaryi. The sequence continues at coordinate 4,653,585 of NW_024582075.1, forward strand.
GACAAAGAAGAGTTTACCAACAACTTCCCCTTCTAAAAATTCTCATGTAGTAAGTTTTGTTATGTTCTTTATAGAGTACGAACCCCCAATGCAGTATCAACTTTACAGCTGCCCTAGTGCTGGACATGTTAAACACAAACATTGCAAACTAGTTCCAAATGTGTTATATTTAAATCTCTTTAGAGCTGTCTATAAAAGGATGACCTATCTTTTTATTTCTATCATGAAAAAAGATCACACATGTACAGAGTTTTTTGGGTTTTTTTTTTTAAAATTGAGCAATGGATCTATACTACACTTGGCTCTGCTACAGGCATTTTAAGGTCAGTCATGACTGAGATGGTGCATTTGAACAATTCTGGAGTTAGATTTTCCAAACATGTGATCTGTTATTTTAATGTCCACTAATGGTGACTGATCAATTTGGCTTAAGTTACAAATTATAAATTCACCAAACCAAAAAGACCAGTATTGAAATGGAAAAGAACCCAGCTTTGGTTATAAATATTGGCTTTAACAGTGTCTTTGCTTTCTGAAATGCCTGTAGACAAGCAATATAGTGGTAAGTTGGAAGGAACGGAAAAACTTACAGTGCTCAAATACTTACTATTGATGGAATCAGAATTTCCAGGCTGAAAATTTTAGGTGCTGCAAGACATGATAAATCTCTAGGGAAATTTATCCTACCTCCAAACTTTATTTAAAAAGTACGCAGCAGAAAAGGTACATATGATTTCAGTTCCAAGTGTAGAATGTAGACACGTAGCTTCAAAAGTCAAAGCACAGTATTCTGCAATGACTGGTTCAAAGAATATGATAGATTTCTAGACATCCTCCTGCATCTATGACTCTCCTTAACCCAAGGACAGGAAACAAAAAAAACCCTAGGAAAAATGTTTGAGGAGTCAATAGAAGGCAAGGGAAACCAACCTATGAATCCATGTTTCTGGACTCTTTGGAAACTTGGTTAACGCCAGTTTTCCAAGATGCAAATCTTTAAGTGGATTTAAAGTGCCAGACAGTATTAATTCTTTCCTACAAAAGATAAAATAAATCTGTGTGAATGAAAGTAGTAATCTGAAAACAGAACACAAATCCCAGTAACAAATTGCATGGCATTTCCTTTGTATCATAACAGAACTTCACTGTAAAACTACACAAGTTAAAAAACCCTTTAGTGCATTAATCCATTCAACTGTACTACCCATATGTGCACAAAAAACTTCATGTGAACACATACAACCCATTAGTTCTCAAACCTACCCAGAAATCACTGAGTCAACTACCAGTAGGGTTACATACATGAATAAACATCCCTTCTTGAAATTAAGCCCTTAAGTAATTGTGTATAACTGAAAATACTCTTACACATAGCACTCCTCCACACTTACTTTTAGTTTTTAAATACTGTTCAAGATAGAGTGTCAAGGTTCCCTAAATTTATAAAGAAAAGGGGAATATTCTCTCTGCGTAGACTGCTTTACAAACTTAACAAAAAGGCTGAAATTGCTGAGTTAACTTAAATGTAAAACAATCTCTGGTTAAAAAAAAATTTACCCTGACAAAACAATGTTCCTCCAACACAACCCTTCCCAAAGTACTTCCAACAGACACAGCAAAATGAAAATCTGTACTTGGCTTTCTTACCTTCTTTACACAGAATTCCTTGCCCCTCACCCTCTTCTTTCTAGCTTTGTAACTGTTATTGCCTGTGCTGAGCATGTTTGTAGGCATCACCCCATCTCTGGTTACTTCAAGGGCACTATTCTTCATATCTTATTCTCCAATCTAGTAGGTAGCAGCTTTGAAGTAAAGATACAGTAACTTCCAAAGCTACCATGTGCAGAAAGAAAACACACATTTCCCAGAACCTGCAGAAGTCACAAGTGAAAACTGAGAGTGCAAGAAGCAGCAGCAATTTTGGTATGAGTTTGGGTTTTAGTTTGGTTTTTGTAATAATTTCTGATTCATCATGATAGGCATGGCTCCAGTAAGTGAGGAGCAGATGATCAACTTTCTGACCAAAAGACCCCAGTGGGATGGGAGAAAATATATTCTGGAAAGATCTGCTATCAAATAAGAAGGCAAAACTTCTCTGCAGTCTGTCACAGAACACATAATGCTGTCCTGAAGTTATGGCCTGAGTCTCACAAACAAATTGACATATTTCCTTTCTGTGAGTACATATTTTCTGTCTGACTTGAGAGTTTTCAGTAGGAAACTGACTCCATATGGTACTTTGGCTTTGTGTTGCTGTAATTGAATCTTACAACCACAGTCAGAAGCTAATGGTTGCAACACTAACAGTGAGCAAATATTACTGAAAATTGAAGCAGAGTGGGGAAATATATAAATCCTTGTCAGAAGTTTTGCTTCTGATAGCTACTGGGACATTTATTTTTATCTCAACAAGGTTCCAGCATGCTTCAGATCGGATGCTTTCAGCCGGTTTTTAACAGGCAGTTCAGATATACCAACCAGAAGTGGCAGACTGACCAGACCGTTCTGAGCCAGTGCACTCACTTTTGGAAAACAGACAAAAGAAAGATTCAGGGTCAGCACTGGAGCGGGTGGAACAATTGCCTCATTACTGCAATGCAAAAGGTGATGTTTTGGTAAAAATGACACACAGAATGAAAATACAGCCGAGATCAGTCTGATACTTAAAACAAATACATGTTCATATTTAACAAAAATTTAGATTACCAGGCCATCTACCTCCCAAAACCTAAACTTTCAGTGAAGAAATCGCTCTTTCCGTATTAAAACATTCACTGTAAGTAAATAGGCTCACACTTAACACACTCTTAAAGTAAACTTCCTCTTTTGCAAAGTTGAGGAGCAGTGCAGACAAGATCCACCTTCACTACTGTAGTAGAAAAGCTGTTTTCAGCTGTATTTATTTTCAAATGAGAGATTCTCCCATTCACGAAGGACTGCAAACACAGTATGACTGAAGTACCATACACACCCACATAAACCTCCTCTAAGCTCTTTCAGCTAACATCCAACCTGGGATACATAACTTCTAGCTCACTTCCTTGCCATGTGGATCACAGATAATGTTTCAGCCTTAAGGATTATAGCTCCCACAGAAGATAATCTGGAATAATTTAGACTTGCTGCTTCATGCTGACACCTTTGAAGTCATTCATATCTGATAGCAGTTATGTTTGACTTTTGAGAGTGTCTTGTTACCTCATGTCTTTTCATCAATTGTACATGCCAGGAAGTAAAACAAGAAGAACAAAGGCATTTATGACAATTCCTTTACAATCACTTACATAAAAGTTTTGGTCATTTTAACTTGCAAGAGTTTTCAACTTCTTTGTCCTTCAACAGGACAACTGAATTTAGTATCAACAGCTGGAGATATCCCTTATCCCATTCAGTGTAACAGGGGTTCCTCTCTCAGTTCCAGGAAGTGACACATCTCCTATTCTTTAGTATGTCTTCCTCTGCTGTAGAGTTACCTCTTGCTCAGGTCTCAGGGTTTAGGTTATAGTTGCTGCCCTTCTGTAACTTCCCAGTCATTTCTGATTTAAAAAAGTAAAAAAAACCAAATCTATATAGTAGGCACATTACAATTGTTCAGAATAGCTCCAAAGTCAAAGTAGACTATGTAGCCTAGATCACATGTTTGAAGTTCTGTGTTCTCCTGTGCTTCATTAACCAGACACAACTTTCTGGGATCGCCAGCTGAGCTGAAATGCTCATTTGTCTTCCACAACACCATTTTAGTCTTCTGACTTGGCTCTGCCAAGTCCTGTGTCCTTTCCTAGGACAGGATTTCCTTTTCTTTCTCTTCCTCTATCTTCAAGTTCAGTGCTACTGAGTCAACCACTATCTCTGAAGCTCTCATCAGAATTCAACATACAAAAAAGGGATTATCCCAGTCTAAAATGAAAGAGTCAAAAAATTATAAGAAACACACTGTGTGCAGGGCTGCTATTCAGTAAACAACTAGAATACTTTTTATTTTTCAGGCTACTTAGCATCTATGATGATTTTTTCCCTTAAAATAAAGCAGTGAATTTGTGTATGGAGAATGCAAGATGAACCTGGCATCACAAACATCCTCTGAGCAACAAGAAACTAATCATCCCACAACAGATCCATCATGTTCTGCAAGCAGAGTGCAAATCTCATACAATTAGTTCCCAGCTCAGACTACCTCAGGATAACAATTTATCACCAGCATCTGTACAGAACACAGTCTGTTCTGTGTAACTGATTACGCCACACATCTGTCTAGCTTGACCTGTAACTTCACAGAGAAGCTGAAATATATGTCAACATAACTAAAGTGCCTACCCTTCAAAAAAGCAAACTTCCAGCAGGAGCCTAAAACAACGTAGGGCCAGATTCAGCAAAGCAGCTCCTTGGCCTCCCGAGAAACTGACTGGCTTGTGTAACAAGTACTTCTCTCTGGATGCTAAACAGAGCTTCAAAGACACACTGACTGGTAGACCACTAGTCAGGAATTTGGGGAGTAAGGCTACCTTCTGCAGTAATTGCATATTTTGATAAATCATAAACATCATAAAAGAGAAAACAATCCTCATCCATATTCCTTAACATTTTTGATTCCACTTACAACTTTGAACTACTCTTCTCATGCACATAAAAGCTAACTCAGCTGTCAGGCAGAAAAAAAGCCAGACTGATAAGGACGAATGCATCTGCAATAAAAGAAAGTCCACAAAACATAAACCAAAAATCAATTATAAGTATCATACAATTTAGATTACTGTAACATCTTGTACTTATACAAGCTCGTAATTCCATTTTATCACTTGCAAGCCACTCAAGCTATACATTTTCATGACAGTAAACCCTTTGCTATCACATTCATCCCCCTTTTTTAGACCTGAGATACTAGAAAGATACAGATCACAGCAGAATCCTTCAGAACTACTTCGGCAAAGAAGAAAAAAGAAGAAGCTGGATTTCCCATAACTAGGGCTGACAGCTACACGCAGCCATCATTTTTCTAGGTCATTTTGTTAATGCACCAACTACAACAGTGCACCTTAACTACAGAAGTGCTGTTTTCCATGAATGCACTCCCAGAGACTACCAGAATTTTGTCAGCCCTCCAGCCCTCCTGAAACTACAGCTTTAAGACTGTCTCCAGTCTTACCTAGGCAGCAGAAAGAGAATATTCCTCCGAGATTTACAGAAAAGTCTTAAGATTACAAAGTTGTAAGGACCTGATGTTTCCGCACCTCCTGAAGAGCAAGAAAGTAAATTCCTGCTCCTCCTCCATCATGTCTCCTGGACAAGTTCAACAGGTACAAGAAAGGAGAGGGGAGGAGGGAAATGTGTTTGAAATAAAGGGCAGACACCTTCCCCGCTTCTCTTGCGGTGTAGCTACAGAGGTCTACTCAGCTATGATAGCCTGCACTAGTAGTGGCAGCAGACTGAGCTGGAACCTGGAAAGAACTCACAGAGGGGTAAAAATGAAAACAGTGAATACACACAGCAGACATCAGTTGAGCACTACCCTCATTAACTGCAGGAGGAAAGAGGAATGGTAGTTCAGTGGGACTTATACATGTGAAAATGTGGTGCAAACATGTGCCTTCATATGCACCGTAATCTTTAGCCTGCACTAAAAAAAAAAAACCCAAAACCACCCCCCAAAACCAAACCCAACCAAACAAGAAGACCCCACAAACAAAAAACCCAACCAACCAACCAACCAAACCCAATAAAAACCAAAAAAGGGCAGTCTTAAACTATCTGCAGTATACAGGAAAGAAGAGATTTTTAACATTCCTTCAGTACTTCTTAGCTGACAAGTTCTTGCTGTGTCACTACCTACCACTTGAAACAAAGCTTTCAGCTTGCTCATGTAAGGCTCAGGTCTTTCCGATGGCATTTTCTGAGTGCAACATACCTCAAGTTCCAAGCAGTGGTGAAGTCGGGGTTCAGCAGTAGCAGGGTACATGTGATATCTATCAGCTCTACAACAATGGAACAAGAGACATTAGGATTAGTAATGATCTGCACACAGCACTGATCTCTCCGCAGTCCCTTACTCATTCCTCAAAGTCTCTCCGCTACAGGCTGCTGTACCTGTGGATGACCACCTCTGTAAAATACTGCTCTGTCTCATTCCAGAAGAAATGCTAGCTTAATTTAAGAGGGAGCAAGATCTGCCATATACTCCCTTTCCATTTTTTAAAATAATGAACTGAGTATGCCCTCAGCAAGGAAAGATAGTTATACAAAATCCTTGAGTATTCAGTGATTTTAACTGCACACACACTATGTATGAGAAGCAGAGAACTCTTCAAAGAAGATCCAAAGATTTTTAAATACTACAGAGAAGTAAAAATATACCCTACTATTTTAGTATGTAGTATATGGCAGCTAAGCAGTAAGTATATGGCAGCTGCAGATGGCTGCCATATACTCTACTGTTACAAAAAATACACACACTATAAAAAACCTGTAGCTAAAAAATGAAACACCACAGCTATGAATAAGAATTACAAAAGTACTCCCTATTGAACTGCACAGAAAACACTTTAAATACATTGTGAAGTGCTTCAGATTGAAACTTTAAGACTAATTCAGTAAAAATCCTAAGCAAAACTCACAACACTTGTTTGCATCCCTGCATTTAAGCACTGTATACTGTAGATTTATGTATTACCCTTATTTTTAACTATGTCATAAAAACTGAATGTGACTATCCAAGCTTTTACTGTCAATTAAATTTGGGTACAGTCTCTCCTAATCACCCTGCTTTTAGCATACTAATTAGATAGTACTTCTGGTGATTTCCAGCAAATAAGAGGTACTTTATTACTTGAAGGAAGAAGATGGTGCTCATGGAAACAGATCTCTGGTTAATATGACTGTAAAATGAACTGTTAAGAAGTCGTTGAAAAAATTCAACAGTAACGGGACATAAATTAATTCAAAATGCAAAGGGACACAGCTTCACACATCTTTGAAATGGAAGTTAGTACTTGAGTAGGTGAAAAAGTGAAATACCTTCATGTATTACTGGGTGACTGATTGATCATTTATGTCCAGCAAAGAAATTTTGTGGCTTTCATAATGTTCTTCCTTATGAGGAACATGCTAAGCCATCATATAATGCAAGGGGTGATGGGGGGTGTGGTGTGGAAGTCTTTAGTGTACTGTTGACTTTGCACTAAGCTGTGATGTTTTGAAAACTGTCTCAAGGAATGAACTTAACTTTCTATTTTCACAAGTTTTAGTCAAACCCCTCTCTGCTGCCAAGGAATAAATATTTCTCATATGTGCAAAGCTTCTTCCTAATTTACTGCTTGAATGTACCAATATTTTTCCTTGGTATACCCAATTCCTGAACAAGAAGTATTTCAACACCCATTTAATTTTATGCAGCTGACTATCCCAATTCAAATAACCAGGACTACCCACATACACAAAATTGAACATACATAAAATTAAACATCTGCTAAGTGTTTTGTGGCTACTGCTTCAATTTTACATTCAAAAGCTAGTTTGGCAACATTTAACAAAACATCAGTTTTATAAGGAGGTACAGTTAAAATTGTGAGCTGTGATTGTTTCATGTACATTTTCCATTTTACCTACAATAATGGTTTTAGTAACTATTAGGTACTACCACTGTACATGTTACATACACATCAAGCAAAAATTTATTACAACCTATTTCAGTCTTCTGAATACTTTTTAGGAAAGATTTTCAAAGTCCACTTAGAACCATACAGTTTGTTTAGTCATTATTTCCAATTAATACGACCATTCTGGTAATCTCATAGGTCCGTAACAGCACTCAATCAAGTCCAACTTACACAGAACATTTTGTCCATTTTCCCATTACATTTAACATTTTGTCCATTTTCCCATTACAGAGGTTCACTGCATCCTGAACCTTACCAAAGGAAAGATAAAAGGAAAATCTCCAAGTAACATCCAATTCTTTCATGTCAATGTTCTTTGATGTAAGTAACAGTTGAAGAGTCATGAAGTGTAGATTCTGAGCCAGAGATGTGAAATGACACAATTTGGTAACCTCTGAGCCACTTTTCAATAGAAAGTCTTATGACAGGTCTGGGACACAATTCTAGTAGTTGCCAGCTATTTCCCCGTGTCAGTAATAAAACCCAACATATCTTATAATTTAAAATTACTTTCTACTAAATACATTTTAGGCAAACTACAGCATTATAGGTGCTCACACTGAACATGCCCTTTTGCACATTAAAGTCCCCCCAACTGCAAAATGACGAATAAAACAATAAGGTTTTAGCTTACTTTTTAAATATGGCTATATCCAATTTTTTAGACATTCTGGGAGCAGTTTGTAACAATTTCAGAAAACCATCTTGGCATAATATAAATAGCACGCATGCATAAATTTTAAAAATATTGGAGAAAGGATAAGAACATATTGTAAAATTCAGATTTCTAAACTGAAATAGTTGCAAGACAAGCAGTCATTATTCTGGATTCCAAGTATCCAAAAGAAACTGTAACTAAATTAAACACCTGTGTCACTAACCTACCAATGAATGACTATAAAGTACCTTCTTCTTCCAAGATCCCATCAGAAAAAATATCAGATGCCACATCTAAAAACAGACACTTAAATCTGTTTTTCTGCTCTGTTCTATTTTAAATGGCTTACAGTGACTCAAACAAAACAGAAGAGGTAACTAGAGACTACATCTGCAATCACCATTTATAACAAGCTTCAACAGAATATACAGCTGAGTTCTGAAGCAGTAATAGACAAATCTACCTCTTTACTAGATGCAAAAGAAAACAACTACCCTGCCAAATTCCAAGCATACACTTTTGTCAAAAGCAATCTGGAGCCAAATCCTTCAGAATACTGAAAAAAAAATGCAACATCTCGTGACAGGGTATACATACTTATGACACATTAGAGACAAGTCTCTAAGCCAACCTGGGAAAGATTTTTGCCTTCATTCTCTCCACCACTGCAGTTCAGTTTCTGCTAAAACCTTCTATCAAATTTGAAACTTAATTATGGTAAAACATACTAAACTCCTTTTCAAACAGGTCATTAACATTAAGGCCCTGATTGTGTTTTACAGTGGTTACAGAAAACCTCAGCAGACATGAAAATGCTGTAGATCACCTCTTCTCACGCATCTGAAACCGACTTTTGTAAGTGAAGAGACAAAGCAGAATGGAGTTTCATTTTCAAAAGAAAGCCAAACAAGTTGCAGGCACTAAAATTCATCCTACTGCCATATTCACTGACAGAGTTTTCTGAGCTGCATTTTGAGAGGAAGGGTTCTGCAAGGTTTCACCCATGAGGGAAGCAGAGGCTCACAGACACCATCCCTGTGGCATCACGGCGCGTCACCACAACAAAGCACCTGCACTGCTGTGACTGCAACAGGGTGCTAGCACACAGGTAATGGCTATCAGTCATCTTCAGACATCCGAAAACATGACACAGATCTCAATGTTTGTAGTTTGGCTTGAAACAAGAAGTTTCTGTCTGTGTGGAAACTTCAACGGTGAGACTTCACAGTAACACTTGACACCAAAATGAAGTCTCCCTGCTGGAGATCTGCAGCATAATAACAATACACATCCCAAACTCCTACCTCAGACCTCCAAAAGCACTGCAATGAGAACCACTGGTGTCGCGAAGATTGCCTGTGCTAGCAGGTTCAACTGTTCAAATGTTGAAGTTTGTATCTCACTATGTGTCAGTCAACATTAGTTTTATTCCCTGTATTAAATCTCTTTTTATTGATTTTGTAGTCATCTGCATTATAAATGAGTGTCTGGAGTGATGTCACAATCACCAGTTTCTATCAAAACTGAATAAATCAGCAGCAGCTTGGTGGCAGTTATCAAAAAGATCCTGGTTTCTAACCATAGAACACAAAGGCCAAGAAGAAATGAAGTTACTTATGTTAGCAATACATATCCCCTAGGAACAGAGTCTTTTAAAGATGTCTGTAATGACAAAAAATATTAAAGAAAATAAATTCTGTGAAAATAAAAAATAAAGGGCAATGTAAAATTTTTGAAGTCCATAAAATACTCTTCCTAGATAATCACATAATGACATGACATCAACCCTCTGGGAGGAGTGTGAGAAACACAATGACACAAAAACACACAAAAAAATCTGTTAGACAAAAATAAAATACGATCAACAGGTCAGTCATACCCAGCAACACATGAAAACACTCCAACTTCTTTGAGCAACCCTTTTGAAGGGTAATTAATTCTAAGGATCAAGCCAGTGCACTGTTACTCTAACACACCCAAGGTGTACAGCTAGCACTGGAAGACTGCATGTTGCCAGGTGAATGCATTCCTCCTTGTCACAATCTGCCTTGACTGCCATTTCATGCCACTCTTTCCAAAAGGCTTGCATTATGCATCTGTATGTTTGTAATAAGGAATCGAAGTGTGTTTAACAAATCTAAGTGTGTTTAGCGGATCTAGACTCTGCCACCAAGTAGACAAAAGTAGGCAACATTCACTGCCTTAAGAATGCTCCTACTCCAAGATCCACTAAAGACCTCAACGTTCTTTTCCATATCATCCCTGAATGCAAAAGAAGCTCAAGTGCACATTTATAGACTTGAGTCTATAAATGTGACTGTGCTGTACACTGCACTTCAATGAGAATCGATGCACACCTGGGTTCATCCACTTAAAGCGAAACAGACTACAGCAATAAAATACTAAAGAAGAGAAAAGCAGGTATCAAAAGAGAGATGCTACTGACCAGACATCTCCTCCTGATCTACACTGCTATTTAGAAGACACCACAACAATAAACAAAAAACTTGTTTCATAAACTAGTTACTCTTTTTCATTCTTACTCTGAACAGGACACCTTGTAAGTCGTCAAATACCTCCTATGTCACATCTGTTCATAATTCTTTATTTTGAATTTTTTTAAAGAACATATACCAAAGAATTTTACATGCAAGTTAAAACCAACTAAAAACCAAACCAAAACAAAGAGATGAGAAAGGAAATAAAACTTTACAATTACCAAGCTGTAGGGACTAATACTTTGTGGTACCTCTTCATCTGAAACACTGCACTCATTTCTTACTTTAGATATATGCATTACCACATTTTCCTTCTGACTCAGGAAAACAGGAGGAAATTCTTTCCGTATCAACTAACATCACTTCCCTAAATAACTCATTCAAGTAAGCTGTCTCCCTCTAACCTTTCCAGTTTGGGCAAGAGAGAAAGAAATTACATTTTCAACTAGATGATCCTACAACTTGTTTAAGCTGTTAAGATGCACAATCCAAAGCCTGCTCTCCTCAGTAACCATCACTTCTTCCAGAACAGGTTAAGCTGGCATTAACAAGGGTAAATGATCCGGAGAAGGGCATTAAGTGCACCCTCAGTCAGTTTGCAGATTACACCAAGCTGGGTGGGAGTGCTGATCTGCTGGAGGGTAGGAAGGCTCTGCAAGGGAATCTGGACAGGCTGCATTGATGAGCCAAGGCCACTTGTATGAGGTTCTGATAGGTCTTGCCCCTGGGTCACAACAACTCCATGCAACACTACAGGCTTGGAGGACAGTGGCTGGAAAGATGCTTGGTGGAAAAGGACCCAGAACTGTTGGCCAGAACCAGCTGAATGTGAGCCAGCAGCGTCCTCAGGTGGTCAAGAAGGCCAAGGGCATCCTGGCTTGGATCACAACAGTGTGGCCAGCAGGATCACACCAGTGACCGTCTCCATGTACTCATGGAGACATCAATGTGCTGGAGTGAGTCCAGAGAAGGGCAACTGGAGCACAAGTCTTATAAAGAAGAGCTGAGGGAGCTGGAGGTGTTTAGCCTGAAGAAAAGGAGTTTTGGGGGAACCTTATTGTTCTCTACAGCTACCTAAAAGGAGGTTGTAGCCAAGTGTCAGTCTCTTCCCACAGGTAACAAACAACAGGATGAGAGAAAATGGTCTTGGGCTGCATCAGGAGAGGTTTAGGTTGGATATGGGGAAAACTTTCCTCACTGAAAAGTGTTGTCAAAATTGGAACAGACTGCCCAGGAAGTGGTGGAGTCACCCTCCCTACAAGCATTTTAAAAGACAGGTAAACACAGCACTTAGGAACACGGTTTAGTGTTGGACTTGGCAGTGTCAGGTTTATGGCTGGACTCTGACCTTAAAGCTCTTTCCCAAACTAAATGATTCCACGATGAATAAAAAATGTGCACTAAGAATCATGTAATATTCTCTTCTCCGACCCAGAACTTACCATCTTTGTTCAGCCACTGTTTTCTTTGTCTGTAGAGGAGAAGTTTATTGTGGACATACGGCAAAAGAAACTTCACACACCAGCTCTCCACACCAAGCTTGTTTTCTACCAGGACAATAGGGCTCCGGTTATATCTGGCTTCAGGGCAGGGTATTAATCCAATTTCATCTCTTAAAAAACAGAAAGAAATATAAGATTATTTCCTGTAGGTGACAATTGTTTTTCTCAATAGCGCATGCTGGCAATGCTTCCCAGCCAAACATTTCATCATCTTTTTTTTCCTCATCTTTGCTGAAATCTGTAATCTAAAAGGTTTTATTCGATTTTCACAAAGATCCTAAATGACAAAGGCCCCATTTTTTCTGTGTTTAGGTTGTCATCCAAGCAGTTTAACTCAGCTGAATCAACACAAGCACCTCTGTTTTTGTAATAAATGTGACAGAGCTGCAACAACTGCTTCAGCAAGAGAAACAGAACATGTTAACTAGTACAGGCACCTGACTGACCAAAAGCTAGCCAGGTGTGCCCTGCAGTAGTGGCCTGACCAGGTGCTCTGAGACTAAAGATGACACAGAAGAAAACCACACAGACAGCCATATGCTCACTTCCACACATACCATTTTTCATTGTCCCATGCAAGGCAGCATGATCAACAGGGGGAAGATTTGAGACACAGAGGGCATCTCTGATGAGATGACAATTCTGTAGGAGGAACTTAAGCCTTTAAAACAACAGTGACAAACACAAGCATTCGCACCAGCAAACCAAGCAGAAGAGACTCAGCTGTTTAGTTTCAATGGGCCATACCATATTTTACTTTTTCATCAGGTTTTTCTAGCATGTTGGAATAGCAGCTTCAGCAGCTTCTTAAAAATAAACACGGTTCATCAAGGATTCACACTTGTATCGACAGAAACCAACATTATTTTATGCTTTCCATTATGCATAATTTCTCCATGAACTCCCATTCAATGGAAAAATTTGTTGCTAAAGAAGGAAATCCTCAGCTCTCACACAGGATAAAAAATATTTCTTGTGAGCTCAGAAATGAATTCTCCATCTTAAGTTTTCTTAATACAAGATCTACAGATACACTTCGAGTGACAGCCTCTCAACCTCAATTATCTTAAATAAATTTTACTACTGGGTACACTGAGTGTGCTGATTTAGTTCTGTGTCTTCACTGGATTATTACTGAAGTAACCAGAAGTGGCACGGTGTGCTTTTTTAAGAGTGTATTTGCTTATTCAGAAAACAGACTCAATCTTCCATATATCACAACATATATCACATGCCACAAAAAGCACAGGTAAGGTGATCTCAAGGTAAAAGATTAGCAAATCATGTGGCTCTGTCTCCAAACACACACTCAGGTCCCTTTAGCTTCCCTAGTCAGCTGAGAACAGAGAGAAGAAAAAAAGCATTCTCCTACCCCACCAAAAGCAAGCAACGGGTATCAAACCAAGATCCTCATGTGTGCTGCTCCATTTAACACAAGCTAAGCTCTTCAAGAGGCTAGTAAGATTAAACTTAAAATGACATTCCAGTCTGCTTCTTTCAATACATTATCTTAAAAGCCTGAATTTTGTACTTATTGCTGGGTCTTTCCTTTATGAACACTAAACCTGGTCCTTGGCCAAATTTTGTCTGGCCTTACATACAGGGACATCAAAGTCCTCAAAACCGATGAAGATGCAGTCAGGCACAGCTTGGCTAATTAGCTCTGTGAATTACCACAAGAACTTACCTGCTGTAACTTATAAACAGTACACCAAAGGTAAACAGCAAGGAGAGAAAAAAATCCACAAAACACACATCCACACCTTTACTTATTACCAAATGCAAAAGGTCTGACTTGGGTTAGCAAAGCTTCACAATACTGCTTTGAAAATGCCAAAATGATACACAGGTACAGTTTGCACAAAGCTGACAAGTCAGGCTGAAACACTTCAAATCCAGAATGCACTCTGAAAGTCAAAATCACCAGAGGACTAGACCCACTGCACAGTGAAATGCAGTAACACATAGTGCAATACAAAAAAATGCTTTATCTGGCGACTACTCAGTTTTTGTGAAGATGCAAACCAATATTTGTCATCTGGTAACAACCTTGTCTCCAACACTTTGGTATAATTTTTGATGATTCATGTGCTTCAGAAATCATCATGTTGCATTCAGTTCCTGAGAATCAACAGAATTCACAGTGTGAAATACCAGCGACGCAGATTTATCTAAGGTGGGGTGCCTATCTCACAAAACAATTTATTCAGGGCACCATCTAACTGTCCTTCTGTAGGTCCCTCAGATCTGCAAAAGGACTAAGTAATAGGGCAAGCCTACCAGGAGACACTGCTCAAGAATGACTGCAGTGTCTGCTCCATCATGCACCCAAAGCAAGCTTCTGCAGCAGGACTCAGATACAGACACTGCTGAATTAGTGCTTGTGAAATGAAGTGACTGACCATGCAAAACGTCCCAGCCATATGATGGAAGCTGTTCATATGACAGGACTGCCCAAACTCACTGCAGAATGGTCAGTCCCTGCATTTAGGTCAAGCGACAGGAGCAAAATGCTCTCAGTACTGAAGGAGACACCAACTGAGGGCTGCAGTTCATTGGTATTTGTATCGTTAGTCTAAAGTAAGATTCAATTTCTCTCCCCAGATTTCTGATATTGTGTCTTGAAGTTTAGAAGTTATTTGGTGCTTTTACATTTATTTTCCTCAAAGCAGGCACCACAGTCGCGTTCCAAAAATTTCACAAATTATGTCTACATTTACAGGATACCACATAAGTTCATATTCCTGAAATATGCTGTGGAAACAGCCAGGAAGTAGTGGAAGGTTTTCAGTGCATTGTCATGAAGTCTTAAGCCATTACAGAGCTTCTTCAGCCTGAGCTGAGAAGATGTGCAAAATGACATCTGAGAGACCCTGGAGCTGCAAAATTCAGACCTGGTCCATAATGCAAACCTTAGCCAGGACAGAACAGTACTGACAAGCCATTGCAGCACCTGCTTCAAGAGTCCCAGTCTGTTGACTCAGCCATTCAATGGCCCTCCCCACAACAAACCCTAGCCAATCTGCTGTAAACTTTTAAAGCCATGATAATACGAAAAAGTTCCCTCTGTCACAAATCCATAATACCAGGGTACATCTAGGGTAGGAACCATTTTGTGTGACACTACCATGATGGGTCTTCAGCTTCAGGCACTCCATGCGGACAGACCTTCTCTGACTTCTTTTCTGGAAGATCACCTTTAATATAATCCAACCTCTCTTGGCAAAATATAAGCAGTACCTTCATATTTTGTACACAAATGCTGGGCTACCATCTAAGAGTTCATCTTGCCAGTTATTTCCAACAAATTCATGTACTTTTTTGAGAAGCTCATCTGTTTCTGCTTCATTTTACACGTAAAGAAACAGCAAAGTTCAAAGAGAAAGTATATATTGATCTGCTCGCTGTTGGTGATGGGACGTTCCACCGGGATAGCTCACATATGTGACTTTATCAAGATCTGTGCTTGGAATACTGGGTAAAAACACTTAAATGTAAAAGAAGGCTCACAAAATTGAAAACTAGTATGCTGACAGTTATCTAACTGAAAATAAGTGGTGCTATCAGAGAGAAAAGGCAAAAAGAATTTTGCGTTGCATATTTAGTTAGAAGCTCATCTTAAAAAAAAATACAGTCTTGTTGCAAATTTCATTTAAAGTGAAAAAAGGAGAAATATCAATCCTATGTTGTATTTAGTCTAAAACTTTATTTTTACATGCTTTTTAGTGCAGATCCCATTTTAAAACTTATGAAACTATGAACCTATCAAAACAAAACACCCATTCTGACAGATGCTAAGTGGGTAGGTGTACAAACAGCCAAAGACAAGGGTCAACAGATGCTGGAGAGGAAGTGAGTAGGGGACAAAAGTATAGTAAGTGAATAAGAACATCCTGCATGTAGCAGATTCCTTATTTTCAGTGAATCTAGGCATATCCCACATAAAAGAATTCAAACCTGGATCTGTAACATGCTGAATTCAGGAGGATACCACGTGTCAGGAACTGCAGCTGGCCAGCAGCAGGAAGACAAGATGCAGATACATGGAAACACCTGGCCAGCACGGCTGCAGCCTGGTGCTCCCGAGGCACAGAGGCAGCACAGCAAAGGGCCCACAGCCCACACTGGCCTGCAGAGTCCCATTCCAAGTAGTTTCAACCACGTCAGAAGTCTAGCAAACAGAACTGTCACCTTTTCTACTCTGAGGGATAAACTAGCAGCAGGTTGTGCTTTCTCATTTGAAGCATTCCACAGTGCATCAGTCTCAACATTCACAACTCTTGCAGCCTACTTTCATCTCTGAGACTGCATCTATGACAGAACACTGCAATAACAGCATATTCTTCAAAAACACCATCTCAAAGTTTGCTACCAATAAAGAATTCTGGCAGAAGAGTGGGAGCTATGAAAAAATCAGAACATTCATTCATAAATACTGGCTGTTTACAGCACATTATGCTTCACATCCTAAAAATGAAGCTTCAAGGCAAAACGCAGCTTTTTTAAACAGCATCCATATGCTGCATTTTAAAATCTGGCCGCCCACCGAGATTGCTTACTACATTTAGAGAAACATGAGGGTATTATTCTAATCTTCTCTTTTAAGCAAAGGGATAAATTAGGTGCCATGAAATTTTCCCATGCAATTGTTTAGCTTATCACTTTCTGGAACAGATTAATAGGCCACCACCTCAGAGACTGCAGAGTTTCCAACTGACACAAATACACCTGACTTAAGTTATGAAGTTGTTATTCATTATATGCTACCTTACTTGCCATAACTAACATGGAGCTTGTGCGTACGTTTAAAGATACTTCCCTAGTTTGTGTCTTAAAGGCTGGGGAAATACGTTCTGGGACACAGAAATACGAGAGGCACTTAAAACAGGGTCTCAAGGCTGGTCAACAATGGAACTGAAAATAAAACACACCATCTGCCCCCGAGATTGCTGGATATATCCGACTGTCACAAAATAGCAATTACTGTAGTTTGCATTTTCATAGTCATTCTGTCTCCCTCAAAACAAAACACAATGAAAAGGACTGGCACCTCTGCCAACAGATACAGATTTGAAGGTGGTATTCACCACACGGCTCTGTTTGTGCAAGGGTGCAATTCAGGAGGCTTCAATCCTGAGCGTTGCTCCCACCAGCGCCAGAGCTCTGTTCCAGGCACACCGAGAACCCGCTGCCTCCTGCTGGCCCACCCGCCGGGAACGCTCAGCCCCATCCCGACTGTGCGATGCGTTTAATACTGCCAAACATCGAGTTCAGAGAGAGGTCACCTAGCAACTTCCCTTTGAAAAGATACTCATCGCTTCCAGACTGCGGAGCCCCCGCTGGCTTCCATGACTCGGTAGGTTTTACCGGCGAGGTGGCTCTGGCCGCACCGCACGGGTCGTCAGCGGCTCAGGCCCCCGGAGCGAGTCCGCGGCGTTTTCCAGGAGAAGCCGCGGCGGCAGGAGAGCACCGAGCACAAGGGCACGGCGCCCTGCCCCAGCGAGGCACAGGTGCCACCGCAGCCGCCCGGGGCCGGTCCTCCCGCTCGGAGGACACCCGGCCGGTCCCCGCGGCCGCTCACGGCGTGACCTTGGGCCCGGCCCCGGCCGGCCCCGCCGGGACCCGCACCC